>NW_024040041.1:28004018-28290828 GCF_014851395.1 Micropterus salmoides | reverse complement strand
ATATAAGTTTATAATTTATCAAGTTTATTTCTGCTTAAATGTCCCACAATATTTGCTGTGACATTACTGTGCATTAACGTTAAAATGACTGACAGTCCCCTTTCTAATCATTGAAGTAAATCAGTAAAGAAAGCATCAAAACAACCCAATATAGAAATCACCTGCAGCTCCAGGGACCTGTCGGTTGGGCTAAATCTGAGAAAATAATTAATTTGGTGAGGAGCCAGGTGAATTTGTAGCCTATGCATAGGAAAATGTCAGAGCTGATCCATCACCCAATTCAGCAGCCATAATTGTGACAAAACGAGTGCAAACAGCTGCTGACTTCAAATAATTAGGCTGTAATATCAACAATAGCATCCTCTGCATTCAGCACTAACCTGCTGTATTTTATGTGTTCATATAATATTAGTTTTTTTTATTGCTTTGGTAGCCTATATTATCGCAAGAATGTGGTAAAAGTTCACAACTCTTGTAAAACTCTTTACACTTGAAATTAGCAATATAATTATGATTATATAATCATGTAGTGTATTTTATATTACTGTATTGTACACACTACAATTATTGCAGTGGTCCTTTGTGGCTCTGTTTGTTATTTTAACGATAGAGAATAAAATCTTAAACATTCTGCATGTAGCCTTTGTATGAACACAGGGGCGTAGGAGCGACTTGGAACGTGGGGGGTACGCAGAAGGACTAGGAGGGTTCGGGTGCATACCCCCCCTATTTTTTTTTTAATAAAGCATTTAAATGCTCATTTCTAATCTAAAGAGGGTATTTGCCGTGACAAAAGATGGAGAATAGACTGGAGAGGGGAGATTATAAAAACTCAGGTGCAGTTTAACATAACTTGAACAAAACCGACTACATACTATAAAAACCATGGAACAGCTGCTAGTTAATGTAGCCGCAGTACAGTTGTATTTAGTTATCCTAAGATATGTCCTGTGTCTCACTTGGCCCTGTTTGTGAACACAGAACTGTCTTCAATGCAAACTCTGAAGACATGCCAATGACCTAACAAAATCCTTTACTATGTGAATATTACAATATACAGTATATCTAGTAGATATCCATACAACTTACAAGCTCATCCTCCTTATTTTTTCTACTCCTACTCCTGTGACCTCTGACCTCTTCCTCTTAAAATACTTTAGGATTCTCATCTCTGTGTGACAATTTTGACTACTTTTAAATTGTTTATGGACATGTAGCAGTGACACATACACACCTCAGGACACAGGGTGTTATGGTCAAGGACAGGGGCAAACAAATGGCCCAGGAGTTTGTCCCTGGTCAGACAAAGCATTTGTGGGGGCATTTGTGGGGGCCTTAAAATACATTTTCGAAACTAGAAACTCCTCTCTAACATGAAGATGTAGCCAACCAAACCACTTGCTTTACAGTAGTGCTGGCAGCCCATACAATCTGATTATTCCTAAAGCATCTAAATAATCTTTACAACGCCAAGAATCATTGTGGCAGTAACACAGAGCAGCTCATTGTTGAAGCAGGTAAACCTTCATATGGAGGAAGCTGTGCGTCACGAGTAAAGCCCAACAGGACTGTTTTATCCACCCATATTTTCTCTCTCTCTCTGTGCATCTAAAAAACTAATGTTTGGTGAATTAATAACAGCTGGTAGCTGCTGAGTGAAAGCCAAGATTAGTTTCTCCTGCAACATTCTGTTTATGGACTCACCGTCGGACATCGTTAAAACAAATAGTAGCCTAACTGATGTGAAAGAAACAGGCTAATGTCTGTCAAAGAAAGCTCTTTTCAACAACAGGATACTGTAAATATATCAGAATCAATCCAGTGATCATCTGACTTAGATGTTACAGTGTGAGTTCTACATTAGCTCTGCAGAGAGTGAATACGCTTTAAATGCGCCGTTAATGGAAAGTTAAAGTAGTATTTGTTTGCTGGCTTGTCGAAGAGTGACGCAGGCAGCTTTCCAACACGGCCATGGTGTGCGCTCACTGGATTTCTGTTGTATTAGTAGAACAATAAAGCCTTAAAATGAAAAGACACTTACCTGTTTTGTTTATATTTTTGCATCTGCCCAGCTCATTTCGGTTAATGAAGCCTGATGCATGTTACAGACATTATGTAAATTATGAAGGTATCAATGTGAAAATGTGGCGCTATTAACAGTAGTGGCCTAAAGAAAATGCTAGAGTAAAGAGTAAAAGTATAGTTTTAAAAAGGAACGTGAAATTGTGCCAATGACTTTGTTTATTTTATACATTCATTTTGCAAATTTGCATTAGGCTACTAGTCTAACTATCCACCGCTGCAGGCGTCCTCACTACTGTCTTCAGGCTAAGTAACAGCAGCACAAAAGAAAAGTCTGTAATATCAACCGACTGCACCAGCCTGGAGTGAACTCTTTTTTTCCCCCTTGAGTTTTCAGCACCACCTTTGCGTGGTGTCGGACTTTTTTTCAGAGGCCTAATGTTAGGCTACATGTTTTTTTGTCCGCGTTTCAACCGTTTAATCATGTCTGATATGGAGTATGAGCCAACTCCGAAATCGCCTGAAAAAGGTGAGGGGGCAAAACATCAATTTTGAAATGTGGGGGGGACATGTCTCATGTATAATGGCTGCTACGCATATGTCTGAACATAATTATTTCGATGCGAACATGTGTTTCTACCGAGTCAATGTCAGATGTTTTAGTAGTTAAAAAAAAAAAAAAAAAAAGGTCCTTTTTGATTATCTGTTCTGTTTTTGGTACAGGTAGGATGAATCTTTAGGCACTGCCGAATTAACTTAGTGGAGCATGTTTGATCAAGTGGCTCCAGGAGATCACAGCTGATGGAGGTGCAGCCCGACACCTGCTGGTCATTTTTTGTAAATCCTTTTGTGCTTGCCGTTGGTTCCAAGCCATTTAGAATTGATTTTTATAATTATTGAGAACACTTTATAGATATAAACATAGATAGATCACTCGTTTTCAATAAGGATCACTGCCAGTGTTGAGCCTGACAGCAGTGTTTGGAAATTTGTAAAGTTGGTATCTGTTTGACTTCCCCTGTGTCCTCGGATGTGACTGTAAAATGTTTTGTTATTGATGTAAGATGAATCTCAGCACTTCTTTCCTGCTTGTTGCGTTGTGTGTGGCAACGAGCATCATGCTGAAAACTAAAATTAGTTATTTGGCCTTGCAAACAGTACAGTTGAGTAGCCTGCTGTTATCCTTTGCTTAAACTTTTTTCACCTTTATTAATTTCAGGTAGAGCAATGCTCGTTTTCAGGAATTCCCTGATCATATTCATACAGTTACTCATTACAACATGTTTACTTTATTTGATTGTGCATGAAAAATGTGGAGCGAATAATGCAGATCATACATATTGTACAGAATATATTTTGCATAAAATTCTACTCTGCTATATTTATATGACAGCGACAGCAACTTAAAATAAAATAGTTATTTTACTTTTACATTTTTATCATTATGTTTTAAAACAAGCTTAACAAAAGAATTATAGCTAATTAAGAATTCTTCAGCAATAGATTAGAGGTAGAATAGAAGTTATTCGGTGCTAAACACAACTTTAATACAAGCAGGGTTGAATTTTCATGCATGATTTGATCACCTTAAATGGATTTCATCTCTGAACACACCATCAGAGTTGGGAAAAGGCACATAGTAATCTCTGTTCACTGCACTACTGTATTACACAAAATGTTTTCCTTTCATGTCTTTAGTCCACTTCATAATTTCATTTCCATTTCACTTTGTTTATTCAGCTCCATCTCTGAATAAAATGGCGTCTCCAGGAGAGCTTGTTTTTCCTCTGACGTCAGCAGACCTTTGCACAGGGAGTCATGGATCTTCTGCCACGAGTCCATCTCTGAGCTCCAAAGTGTAGCTCTGGCTCTGATGAACTGTGAGACTTCAGTCTCGCTGCCTTTGGCCAGACCAATGCTGTCTTTACAGATGAAGAAGATATCCATGCCAAGAAAAAGAGCATTGACTGCAATGAAACCGGCCCTGGCTGACTTGGAGAGGGCAAGAGGCCCTTTGACTGCTACCTGACCGATATCTGGGACTTCTGAGGCCACCCTGGGCACGTTACGAAATGCTTTACCTTCCTGGGCCACCACCTTGCCAGCACTTACAATCAGCTCTTCACTTCTCAACATCTTAGCAGCAGAGGCAGCATCAACAAGCGCATAAATTCCATTTCTGATAGCACCAGCTTTACAAAGCACCTTTCCTACTGGTATAGCCTCATCTATCTTATCTGTTTCTCTTTTGATCACATCGTCCAGACAATCCTGGAGAATCTGCACATCCTTCATGAAGCTCTGGAAGACTTCACTGGCTTTCTTTTGATGTTTACGGTTTATTCCGATCTCTGTGGCTGTGGTGACAAGACTGTTGACCCCACTGGTAATTCCCAGTGCTGTCCCACCTATTAACAGACCTAGAGACACTCCAGCTGTCACTGGAATTAATGCCAAACCAACAATTGAAAGCACACCTCCAACTGCCCCCACTGAGCTGCCTGCAACACTGGAGATCTTTGCCCCCTTATTCATCCTGTCTAGCTGAACAGCATTCTCCTCCAGCTCATTGAGAAACTGCAGCATCCCGGGCTGTCGCTTGGTGAACTCACTGATGAAGCCAGAACCCGATTCCTCCTGAAACAAGAACACCATCCGGAAGTCCTGGTTCATCCTGAACAGAAGAAGAAAGAGAAAATCTCAAAGGTAATTGTGTTATTTTAAAATTCTATTTGGGCTTTTGATCTGCTTCATTTTATAATTTATTTTAGTCGCACTAGGGACTACCATATCAGAAGTGCAATAATGTAATGCACAGCAGGGTTTATGACAGGTAATTCTCATTAAATCATGATGTTAGTCTTGTAATATTACTTTTTTTGCCAACATATCAGAGAACACAAACTTGTGGGATTCTGAATGTGCAGAAAGTTTTGACCATGAACAGAAAACCCACTGAAACACAGGAGCTATTAAAGTCCAGGAGTTTATAATGAATTAATTAAAATGAAATAATTTATCATTGAGGTGCCACAAGCACATTTAAGAGGTGACACCCCGTTACAAAAGACACAAAAGAGGAGGAAAGACTACATCATGCCTGCATGTGTGCTGACTCAGCAGGGATGATTTTAAATGACAAAAGGATCTAAAATACATATTCAAAAGCAATGCAGAATACCTGAGAGCCTTCCTGCATAAGATTATATTTTTATATTTTAAATTGTCACATGCCGCCTGAATTTTGTGTTTCCCTTTATAAAACATTTCAACAGTGGTGCTTGACCTACATGCTAATGCCAGTATATGAACATGCTCACAATGACAATGCTATCATGCTGATGTTTAGCAGGTCATCACCTTAGCTTAGTGCATTAGCATGCTAAAACTTGCTAATCAGCACCAAACTCTTTTATAAACAGTCTTTGCACTAAACAGAATGTACATATCAGGCTGATGGGAATGTTCTGCAGGTGTTTGGTCCTAAAAGTATTTGATAAACTAAACCTTTGACTGGATGATGGCAATATAGGAAACCAAAGTCATTAGGATTTATCCTAATGAGATTAATGCAGTGTGTATGAAATAGTCTTTTAATATAAATCATGCTGATTACATTAATATTACTATAAATAACACCATGCACAAATGTGTTGCCATGATATGGCAAAAACACACAGGGATAAATTCTTACCTGATTTTATGGAGCTGATTAATGTGACAAAGCATCCTCTGTATTTCATCTTCAGACAAATCCACATCGAGCTCTACCAAAGTGTCAGTAGCTATCTTAAGGCTAAACCCACTCAAAGAGCTGTGAAAGAAAGATGAATTTTCTATTATAGATGTTGTTTATTTTGCCAGAGTTAGGTGTCTATAAGTACACAATGGATAATTATTAGCATGAATATAAGACAATTCAATCAATTTTCTGCCACCACAATGAAGTTTACCTTTGCTCTAACTTGTCACAGATTGTCTGGGTGGTCTGAATGTATTTGTCCAGCTGATAGGACAGCACTTCCACATTCTGAAGTTTGGGAAGGAAGAAGACACTTGCATCTCTTTTAAACTTGAGGAGTTGTGGGCAGATTAGCTGTGCAGCAGCAATGAGAACCTGAACCTGTTCACAGCTGATCCCTTGGGGCAGGTGTAACACCTGGTTCTCCTCCTTGAACACATGAAGTGAGGTGACCGCCAGCTTCTCCACTGCATCCAGGAAGCAGTCCAGCTTCTCCAGGCCTCCCAGAGTGTCCTTCACCACAGCAGCCAGCTCCTTCTCCAGCTCTGCACGCCTGCTGTCTGCAGTCACCTGGGTCACCTTGCTCTTCATATACTCCCATATAGCCGTACCTTTTTTCTTTGACTGGGTAACATGGCTGATGTTCAGGTCAATTTTGTCAGCCCTGTCTTTGATGTCCTTCATCATTTCCAGCTCTGACTCCCTTCCAAGCATCCATTTAGAGATCCTCTTGCAGAATCCTCTTACTGTGTCAATGTAGGCGAGCGTATTTGTGGTATAGCGGCACAAGGCCTTCTGTAGTTCCTTTCTGCGACACAAATCATCATTCAGTTAGTGACATTTTAAAATAAGTTCAACTTATTCACTGAACTGTTGTTGTGGAGTTGGACATTTTACCCAGGGCTGTGACAGTGCAGGAGTAAGATCTGGCAGCAGCCACAAGCACTCACTATCGCTGATAAATAAATTAAATAAACTGATGAGCAGTTAGCATTTCTTGGTGGAAAGTCACAGAGCTCAGTTAAAAGTATGTCTTGATTGTGTTTTCTATGGAAGCCCTAAGCGGCCATCGATTCAACTATTTTTTTTATTCCATTTTTTTGTGATCACGGGATAATTATCTTGTGATCTTTAGATAACGAATGTTGTTTTTCCCGTGATAACAAGATAATTTTCTCCTGATCTCGAGATAACAAACCATAGATGCATACAGGGGTCGGTAGGTGCATTTTTTATGAGTAGCAGCCTGGCCAAAATTTAATACTTCGCTTGCACATACATACATACTCGCTTGCTCACTCGCATCCTTATGGAAGATCAGCCCACTGTTAGTTCACCTTAAGAAAAGGTATTTTGGTATGTAGGGTTTCGGCATGTCTTGAAACGTGTTGTTAAAGTTATAATCCTTGAGGTTTTTATTAAATTAAATATATTTTAATACTTTTTATCGTTGCATTTCGTTTGTCCAGTAATACAGAGTTTTTTGACCTACAGAGTCTACCTTAATAAAAACTGTGGTATAAATTTAGGATCCTTAGTTATTTTATCTGATATGAGCATCGCTGATAACTGACGGCTCTCTTACGGCTGTAGCAGAGCTTTATTAAGTTGCTAATACAAACCCAATTTTCCTGTATTTGTCTGTTTGAATCGTGCAGTGTCAGAATAATTGTTGTTCATGCTGTAGGTTCCTGGTTCAAATCCCAGTCATGACCAATTACTTTTCATTTTTGCAGGGATAATAGTGACTGCCAAATAAGTAAATGTACTTTAACTCATTCTGAAACTCGCACATATTTACATATTAACCTTGCACACATAAATACTCACCTCGCGGATGCACACATACTTACAAATGAGTAAGTATGCATGTATGTGCAAGGAAGTATGTATGTATGTATGTATGTGCATGACAGTATGTATGTATATGCGAGCGTGTATGGATGGATGTGCAAACGAAGTATTCAATTTTGGCCTAGGTGGCTTCTCATAGTTTCTTAAGGGTAATTTCAGAATGGTTTTCGGTGTCACTGGTCTCTTAATAGTAAGTATCTTCTAACCAAATCCAATCCAAAAGTTCTTGTTTTTGCCTTCATATTATAGCTGCACAGCATACTGAGGCACTCTAATTTTTCATTAAAATACAGTAGCATTAGTTAAACAATTTAAAAAAGGTGAGACCAGCTCTTCTGTAAGAAAATGTAAACTGCATCTCAAATATTTTTTTTATGTTTTCTATAATATTGTGTATAGTGTGGTGTAGTATTTCATATATCTGCACAGAGGAGTGTCAGTGTAAATCTGCTGTGGCAGGAAGC
Organism: Micropterus salmoides; assembly: GCF_014851395.1. Classification (NCBI taxonomy): domain Eukaryota; kingdom Metazoa; phylum Chordata; class Actinopteri; order Centrarchiformes; family Centrarchidae; genus Micropterus; species Micropterus salmoides. The sequence continues at coordinate 28,282,746 of NW_024040041.1, read as the reverse complement.
TGTGAGACACAAAACGACAACATATAGACACTAAATGACCACAAGGAGATGCAACATGACCACACAGAAACATAAAATGACAATCTAAATATGGTATTTAAGATAAACTAATTGTCACATCTGCTATACTTAAAATAAACAAAGTATATATTGATGAGGTTTGTGTAGGATGAATTCACAATCTCCACACTCATGGACTTTGAGGTGTGTTCCCTTAATAAAGGGTTTAGGGCTGTCCCACTGTCAAATCTTATTAAACCCTTTATGCACACTTGTATGTCCACATCAATGCCTGGGGAAATAACTCACAGTCCATAGCATTATAACGTTAAACATGGGGTTGCTAGGGGAAGCCTGTGTAAATTAAAGGTAAACAAATATGGAAGGTGCAACTACCAGAAAAAAGACATTTAGGCTACTTGTAAGGAAACTGATTATTTGAAAAGTACCTCTTGTCCACAGGTAATTTTAACAATTAATTGTTACAATTGACAAGAGCCTGGAATACATTCAAATCAGACAGTTGATCCCTTGCACACCGTTTCAAGGAAACATGTGACAACAAGTGAACTGACTAGCTAAATGAAAATGTCTCACCAAAAATCAGGGACTCAAAAAAGAAAAAAACTGTGTACAGAGAGAACAAGAAAATGAAATGAACAAAGAGTCGAAGGCCATATTTATGGACAAAAAAATTGTATCTCGTACTGTTCATGTCTTGCTTTGCTGTGAATAAATATTATTAAATATAAATAAATATTATTTCATTTACCTTTTGCGCGACATCAGTTTGTCTTCACTTGGCACGCTGGCTTTAACTCCTTGTAGAGTCAGCTTTTAGCTGTTTGGGAAAAAAAGAAAATATATTTTTTAAGTGGTTTAAGAGTTTTTAACATAGGTATTTGTTTGTTGATAATTAACTATTAGTATTGAAAAGCACTGGGTGAGGAACCATGTATGGCAAAACTTTAATATGTGCGATTCACTCATGTAGGTTTGGTTTTGCTTTTCTCTTAATCTACATATGAACCACAACCAGCTCAGTTTTTTGAGATTTCTGGAGCTTTTTGTCTGAAGGATGGTCACAATTTCTGGGGAAGCCAGTGAAACCATTCAGGTGAAGGATTTAGTAACGCCATATGATGAACTTCAACATTTGTAAATTAAATACAATTAAACTGATATCATTGATTTTCATTGTGTGCATTTATATACATTTATGAAAAAATAATTTATTTCATTATTTTCTGAAAAACAGCAACAGCCTCCAAAAAACTGATTTTGTTAGCAGCCATGCACAAACTCTCAAAGCTCAAAACTCTCAAAGCATGATTTGTTACAACAACAAAAAAATGTACTGCAATATACACTAAATTGTCAAAAGTTAAAGGACACACCCCGAATCATTGAATTCAGGTGTTCACTTTCATGGCCACAGCTGTATAAAATCAAGTACGTAGGCATGCACCTGTGAAATAAGTCCATTTGTTAAATGATCTCACTACTAAATATCCCACAGTCAACTGTTGGGGTATTATTAGTGATTGGGAACAACGAAAACTCAGCCACGAAGTGGTAGGCCACATAAAATCACAGAGCGGGCTCAGCGCATGCTGAGGCGCACAGTGCGCAGAAGTCGCCAACTTTCTGCAGAGTCAATAGCTACAGACCTATAAACGTCGTGAGGCTGCTGTTGTGAATTATTTTGGAGCATTATAACCTAAATTGTTATCATTATACTAGAGCGATGGTGGTCTACATTGTCATAATTTAAAGTGTTATTTTATAGTGTAAAGTTAGGATCACAGTGTTAAAACTCTATAGTTCTGAGTGTGTGTGCTCCTTTCTGTATCTAACTGGCCAGGCTCAACAGTAGCACGTGTGTGAGTGAGCAAGCACAATGGGATAGCAAGGCAGCATCAAAAACTGCAAAGGAAAATTGTATTACAAAACATCAATATAGTCCATCACAGTAAGAATGTCCTGTTTCTAGCACGGAGCACAAACAACACCAGTTTATTCCACAAAAGTCAGTTCATTTTTATGAATAAATATTCATATAAAATAAAAAATGCACTCAAATCAAATATGAAGGGGTGTGTCTCATTTACCTAGTGCAGTACTACAGTTCGGCATTGGTTTGAAGTCCCTGTGTCACATGACTTGGAAGCTATTGAAATAAATAATGATTTTCCCATAACACTGTTTTCACAATTGTAATTTATTGATGGTCCCTAAGCTAACCCCCGTTGGTTAAAATCGAGCCATCAGAGGTGAGCTAACCGCACTTATACAACCGTCACTGGGTGAACTGACTAAAAAGCCGTCACTGGATCCTGGGTGAATGTCTGTCGAATATCCAACTTAAAACTAACTTCACCGCGGTCTTTAACCGCAAAACATTTCCACCATATTGGTGCAGAAACTTTCACCACAATGCAGGAAATAAAGATATAAATTATCAAAGTTTCCCCCAGACCTCCCACTCATATCTCAGCAATGAGGATATATTTAAAACATTATTTAAAGATCTTTTCGTCTCGTTTTAATGAACCTAATGGTGTCGCGGTATCGCGAGCTAAGTGTCTCGTCACACCCCTAATCTTATCCCCTATGTCCCCACAACTTTTCAACACAAAGTGATGCCCTTGAGTTCTACAATTCAATATAAGCAACAATCCTGCTGTTGCAGTTACGCTAATGATGCTACGTTCACTTACCAGGTACCGTTAGGACAGCATTGGGTTCGTTTTCTGTAGTTTCTGTAACTTCGTGTTATCAGCTGCAGCTGCAGCGGCAGCGGCAGCAGCTTCAGGAGCAGGCTTGTGAAAACGCGGAAAGAGTAGATTGCGTTTGCTTTCGTTTCCACAAGATCTCCTTTTAACCCAATACCGTAACCAGCTATGAGGTCCCCGAGGTCCGGACATCCGTATTAGACTACTTCTCTCGCTCAGGATCAAACGATAATTCATGTTCTGTGTTCTTCTACACATCCAAAAGTTCTCACACACAGTCCAGGTTCATACTGTTTGGAGTAAAGCAGTCGTCCTCCTGAACAATCCTGAGCTCCATCAGGGCATCCACACATGAATTTCAAAAACTAAAAACTGTTTCCTCTGCAGAGTTTTCCCTCTGTATATAAGTTTATAATTTTATCAAGTTTATTTCTGCTTAAATGTCCCACAATATTTGCTGTGACATTACTGTGCATGTAACGTTAAAAATGACTGACAGTCCCCTTTCTAATCATTGAAGTAAATCAGTAAAGAAAACACATCAAAACAACCCAATATAGAAATCACCTGCAGCTCCAGGGACCTGTCGAGTTGGGCTAAATCTGAGAAAATTATTAATTTGGTGAGGAGCCAGGTGAATTATGTAGCCTATGCATAGGAAAATGTCAGAGCTGATCCATCACACCAATTCAGCAGCCATAATTGTGACAAAACGAGTGCAAACAGCTGCTGACTTCAAATAATTAGGCTGTAATATCAACAATAGCATCCTCTGCATTCAGCACTAACCTGCTGTATTTTATGTGTTCATATAATATTAGTTTTTTTTATTGCTTTGGTAGCCTATATTATCGCAAGAATGTGGTAAAAGTTCACAACTCTTGTAAAACTCTTTACACTTGAAATTAGCAATATAATTATGATTATATAATCATGTAGTGTATTTTATATTACTGTATTGTACACACTACAATTATTGCAGTGGTCCTTTGTGGCTCTGTTTGTTATTTTAACGATAGAGAATAAAATCTTAAACATTCTGCATGTAGCCTTTGTATGAACACAGGGGCGTAGGAGCGACTTGGAACGTGGGGGGTACGCAGAAGGACTAGGAGGGTTCGGGTGCATACCCCCCCTATTTTTTTTTTAATAAAGCATTTAAATGCTCATTTCTAATCTAAAGAGGGTATTTGCCGTGACAAAAGATGGAGAATAGACTGGAGAGGGGAGATTATAAAAACTCAGGTGCAGTTTAATATAACTTGAACAAAACCGACTACATACTATAAAAACCATGGAACAGCTGCTAGTTAATGTAGCCACAGTACAGTTGTATTTAGTTAGCCTAATGTTACACTTGTAAGCTGTCTGGGATATGTCCTGTGTCTCACTTGGCCCTGTTTGTGAACACAGAACTGTCTTCAATGCAAACTCTGAAGACATGCCAATGACCTAACAAAATCCTTTACTATGTGAATATTACAATATACAGTATATCTAGTAGATATCCATACAACTTAACAAATAGTAGCCTAACTGATGTGAAAGAAACAGGCTAATGTCTGTCAAAGAAAGCTCTTTTCAACAACAGGATACTGTAAATATATCAGAATCAATCCAGTGATCATCTGACTTAGATGTTACAGTGTGAGTTCTACATTAGCTCTGCAGAGAGTGAATACGCTTTAAATGCGCCGTTAATGGAAAGTTAAAGTAGTATTTGTTTGCTGGCTTGTCGAAGAGTGACGCAGGCAGCTTTCCAACACGGCCATGGTGTGCGCTCACTGGATTTCTGTTGTATTAGTAGAACAATAAAGCCTTAAAATGAAAAGACACTTACCTGTTTTTTTTATATTTTTGCATCTGCCCAGCTCATTTCGGTTAATGAAGCCTGATGCATGTTACAGACATTATGTAAATTATGAAGGTATCAATGTGAAAATGTGGCGCTATTAACAGTAGTGGCCTAAAGAAAATGCTAGAGTAAAGAGTAAAAGTATAGTTTTAAAAAGGAACGTGAAATTGTGCCAATGACTTTGTTTATTTTATACATTCATTTTGCAAATTTGCATTAGGCTACTAGTCTAACTATCCACCGCTGCAGGCGTCCTCACTACTGTCTTCAGGCTAAGTAACAGCAGCACAAAAGAAAAGTCTGTAATATCAACCTGCTGCACCAGCCTGGAGTGAACTCTTTTTTTCCCCCTTGAGTTTTCAGCACCACCTTTGCGTGGTGTCGGACTTTTTTTCAGAGGCCTAATGTTAGGCTACATGTTTTTTTGTCCGCGTTTTAACCGTTTAATCATGTCTGATATGGAGTATGAGCCAACTCCGAAATCGCCTGAAAAAGGTGAGGGGGACAAAACATCAATTTTGAAATGTGGGGGGGACATGTCTCATGTATAATGGCTGCTACGCATATGTCTGAACATAATTATTTCGATGCGAAGCATGTGTTTCTACCGAGTCAATGTCAGATGTTTTAGTAGTTTAAAAAAAAAAAAAAGGTCCTTTTTGATTATCTGTTCTGTTTTTGGTACAGGTAGGATGAATCTTTAGGCACTGCCGAATTAACTTAGTGGAGCATGTTTGATCAAGTGGCTCCAGGTGATCACAGCTGATGGAGGTGCAGCCCGACACCTGCTGGTCATTTTTTGTAAATCCTTTTGTGCTTGCCGTTGGTTCCAAGCCATTTAGAATTGATTTTTATAATTATTGAGAACACTTTATAGATATAAACATAGATAGATCACTCGTTTTCAGTAAGGATCACTGCCAGTGTTGAGCCTGACAGCAGTGTTTGGAAATTTGTAAAGTTGGTATCTGTTTGACTTCCCCTGTGTCCTCGGATGTGACTATAAAATGTATTTTTGTTATTGATTCAAGATGAATATCAGCACTTCTTTCCTGCTTGTTGCGTTGCGTGTGGCAACGAGCATCATGCTGAAAACTGAAATTAGTTATTTGGCCTGGCAAACAGTACAGTTGAGTAGCCTGCTGTTATCCTTTGCTTAAACTTTTTTCACCTTTATTAATTTCAGGTAGAGCAATGCTCGTTTTCAGGAATTCCCTGATCATATTCACACAGTTACTCATTACAACATGTTTACTTTATTTGATTGTGCATGAAAAATGAAATAATAAAATTCTACTCTGCTATATTTATATGACAGCGACAGCAACTTAAAATAAAATAGTTATTTTACTTTTACATTTTTATCATTATGTTTTAAAACAAGCTTAACAAAAGAATTATAGCTAATTAAGAATTCTTCAGCAATAGATTAGAGGTAGAATAGAAGTTATTCGGTGCTAAACACAACTTTAATACAAGCAGGGTTGAATTTTCATGCATGATTTGATCACCTTAAATGGATTTCATCTCTGAACACACCATCAGAGTTGGGAAAAGGCACATAGTAATCTCTGTTCACTGCACTACTGTATTACACAAAAATGTTTTCCTTTTATGTCTTTAGTCCACTTCATAATTTCATTTCCATTTCACTTTGTTTATTCAGCTCCATCTCTGAATAAAATGGCGTCTCCAGGACAGCTCGTTTTTCCTCTGATGTCTTCAGACCTTTGCACAGGGAGTCATGGATCTTCTGCCACGAGTCCATCTCTGAGCTCCAAAGTGCAGCTCTGGCTCTGATGAACTGTGAGACTTCAGTCTCGCTGCCTTTGGCCAGACCGATGCTGTCTTTACAGATGAAGAAGATATCCATGCCAAGGAAAAGAGCATTGAGTGCAATGAAACCGGCCCTGGCTGACTTGGAGAGGGCAAGAGGCCCTTTGACTGCTGCCTGACCGATATCTGGGACTTCTGAGGCCACCCTGGGCACGTTACGAAATGCTTTACCTTCCTGGGCCACCACCTTGCCAGCACTTACAATCAGCTCTTCACTTATCAACATTTTAGCAGCAGAGGCAGCATCAACAAGCGAATCAATTCCTTTTCCAATAGCACCAGCTTTACAAAGCACCTTTCCTACTCCTACAGCCACATCTATCTTATCTGTTTCTATTTTGATCACCTCCTCCAGACAATCCTGGAGAATCTGCACATCCTTCATGAAGCTCTGGAAGACTTCACTGGCTTTCTTTTGATGTTTACGGTTTACTCCGATCTCTGTGGCTGTGGTGACAAGACTGTTGACCCCACTGGTAATTCCCATCCCTACCCCTGTCATTGTCAGAGCTAGAGACACTCCAGCTGTTACAGGAATTAATGCCAAACCAATGATAGAAAGCACACCTCCAACTGCCCCCACTGAGCTGCCTGCCACACTGGAGATCTTTGCCCCCTTATTCATCCTGTCTAGCTGAACAGCATTCGCCTCCAGCTCATTGAGAAACTGCAGCATCCCGGGCTGTCGTTTGGTGAACTCACTGATGAAGCCAGAACACGATTCCTCCTGAAACAAGAACACCATCCGGAAGTCCTGGTTCATCCTGAACAGAAGAAGAAAGAGAAAATCTCAAAGGTAATTGTGTTATTTTAAAATTCTATTTGGGCTTTTGATCTGCTTCATTTTATAATGTATTTTAGTCGCACTAGGGACTACCATATCAGAAGTGCAATAATGTAATGCACAGCAGGGTTTATGACAGGTAATTCTCATTAAATCATGATGTTAGTCTTGTAATATTACGACTTTTTTTGCCAACATATCAGAGAACACAAACTTGTGGGATTCTGAATGTGCAGAAAGTTTTGACCATGAACAGAAAACCCGCTGAAACACAGGAGCTATTAAAGTCCAGGAGTTTATAATGAATTAATTAAAATGAAATAATTTATCATTGAGGTGCCGCAAGCACATTTAAGAGGTGACACCCCGTTACAAAAGACACAAAAGAGGAGGAAAGACTACATCATGCCTGCATGTGTGTTGACTCAGCAGGGATGATTTTAAATGACAAAAGGATCTAAAATACATATTCAAAAGCAATGCAGAATACCTGAGAGCCTTCCTGCATTAGATTATAGTTTTATATTTTAAATTGTCACATGCCGCCTGAATTTTGTGTTTCCCTTTATAAAACATTTCAACAGTGGTGCTTGACCTACATGCTAATGCCAGTATATGAACATGCTCACAATGACAATGCTATCATGCTGATGTTTAGCAGGTCATCACCTTAGCTTAGTGCATTAGCATGCTAAAACTTGCTAATCAGCACCAAACTCTTTTATAAACAGTCTTTGCACTAAACAGAATGTACATATCAGGCTGATGGGAATGTTCTGCAGGTGTTTGGTCCTAAAAGTATTGGATAAACTAAACCTTTGACTGGATGATGGCAATATAGGAAACCAAAGTCATTAGGATTTATCCTAATGAGATTAATGCAGTGTGTATGAAATAGTCTTTTAATATAAATCATGCTGATTACATTAATATTACTATAAAAATAACACCATGCACAAATGTGTTGACATGATATTGCAAAAACACACAGGGATAAATGCTTACCTGATTTTATGGAGCTGATTAATGTGACAAAGCATCCTCTGTATTTCATCTTCAGACAAATCCACATCGAGCTCTACCAAAGTGTCAGTAGCTATCTTAAGGCTAAACCCACTCAAAGAGCTGTGAAAGAAAGATGAATTTGTTGTTTATTTTGCAAAAACAATAAATTATGAATGTCTGACATTTTATTGTCCACTAGGAGATGCCAGAGTTAGGTGTCTATAAGTACACAATGGATAATTATTAGCATGAATATAAGACAATTCAATCAATTTTCTGCCACCACAATGAAGTTTACCTTTGCTCTAACTTGTCACAGATTGTCTGGGTGGTCTGAATGTATTTGTCCAGCTGATAGGACAGCACTTCCACATTCTGAAGTTTGGGAAGGAAGAAGACACTTGCATCTCTTTTAAACTTGAGGAGTTGTGGGCAGATTAGCCGTGCAGCAGCAATGAGAACCTGAACCTGTTCACAGCTGATCCCTTGGGGCAGGTTTAACACCTGGTTCTCCTCCTTGAACACATGAAGTGAGGTGACCGCCAGTTTCTCCACTGCATCCAGGAAGTAGTCCAGCTTCTCCAGGCCTCCCAGAGTGTCCTTCACCACAGCAGCCAGCTCCTTCTCCAGCTCTGCACGCCTGCTGTCTGCAGTCACCTGGGTCACCTTGCTCTTCATATACTCCCATATAGCCTTACCTTTTTTCTTTGACTGGGTAACATGGCTGATGTTCAGGTCAATTTTGTCAGCCCTGTCTTTGATGTCCTTCATCATGTCGAACTCTGACTTCCTTCCAAGCATCCATTTAGAGATCCTCTTGCAGAATCCTCTTACTGTGTCAATGTAGGCGAGCGTATTTGTGGTATAGCGGCACAAGGCCTTCTGTAGTTCCTTTCTGCGACACAAATCATCATTCAGTTAGTGACATTTTAAAATAAGTTCAACTTATTCACTGAACTGTTGTTGTGGAGTTGGACATTTTACCCAGGGCTGTGACAGTGCAGGAGTAAGATCTGGCAGCGGCCACAAGCACTCACTATCGCTGATAAATAAATTAAATAAACTGATGAGCAGTTAGCATTTCTTGGTGGAAAGTCATAGAGCTCAGTTAAAAGTATGTCTTGATTGTATTTTCTATGGAAGCCCTAAGCGGCCATCGATTCAGCTATTTTTTTTATTCCATTTTCTTGTGATCACGGGATAATTATCTTGTGATCTTGAGATAACGAATGTTGTTTTTCCCGTGATAACAAGATAATTTTCTCCTGATCTCAAGATAACAAACCATAGATGCATACAGGGGTCGGTAGGTGCATTTTTTATGAGTAGCAGCCTGGCCAAAATTTAATACTTCGCTTGCACATACATACATACTCGCTTGCTCACTCGCATCCTTATGGAAGATCAGCCCACTGTTAGTTCACCTTAAGAAAAGGTATTTTGGTATGTAGGGTTTCGGCATGTCTTGAAACATGTTGTTAAAGTTATAATCCTTGAGGTTTTTATTAAATATTAATATATAATATAATAATATTTTAATACTTTTTATCGTTGCATTTCGTTTGTCCAGTAATACATATTCAATGTATTTACAGTCTGTAAAGAGTTTTTTGACCTACAGAGTCTACCTTAATAAAAACTGTGGTATGCATTTAGGATCCTTAGTTATTTTATCTGATATGAGCATCGCTGATAACTGACGGCTCTCTTACGGCTGTAGCAGAGCTTTATTAAGTTGCTAATACAAACCCATAGGAAATAAACCCAAAGTTTGAATCGTGCAGTGACTTACAAATGAGTAAGTATGCATGTATGTGCATGACAGTATGTATGTATGTGTGAGCGTGTATGGATAGATGTGCAAGCGAAGTATTCAATTTTGGCCTAGGTGGCTTGGTGGTTCTTGTTTTTGCCTTCATATTATAGCTGCACAGCATCCTGAGGCACTCTAATTTTTCATTAAAATACAGTAGCATTAGTTAAACAATTTAAAAAAGGTGAGACCAGCTCTTCTGTAAGAAAATGTAAACTGCATCTCAAATATTTTTTTTATGTTTCCTATAATATTGTGTATAGTGTGGTGTAGTATTTCACATATCTGCACAGAGGAGTGTCAGTGTAAATCTGCTGTGGCAGGAAGCTGTGAGACACAAAACGACAACAAATAGACACTAAATGACCACAAGGAGATGCAACATGACCACACAGAAACATAAAATGACAATCTAAATATGGTATTTAAGATAAACTAATTGCCACATCTGCTATACTTACAATAAGCAAAGTATATATTGATGAGGTTTGTGTAGGATGAATCCCAATCTCCACACTCATGGACTTTGAGGTGTGTTCCCTTAATAAAGGGTTTAGGGCTGTCCCACTGTCAAATCTTATTAAACCCTTTATGCAAACTTTCCATATGTCCACATCAATGCCTGGGGAAATAACTCACAGTCCATAGCATTATAACGTTAAACATGGGGTTGCTAGGGGAAGCCTGTGTAAATTAAAGGTAAACAAATATGGAAGGTGCAACTACCAGAAAAAAGACATTTGGGCTACATTAATTGTTACAATTGACAAGAGCCTGGAATACTAAAAAACAATCTCATAAAGACCAGGTAGGGTGGAGTCAGCTAAAATGGGCAATCATGTAAAATGGGACACATAGTGCTTTAAAATTTTACAACCAATCACAATTACTGATCTTGCATTGTTGCCACACTAGTTGACATGTAACAATAGTTTTAAATGGTTTCTATGGTGGCATTACATGAAGTACATCAAAAAAATATGGTAAGTGAGCTTAACTGAAAATTTTACTAATAAGGGGGAAAAAGCAATTATAAGTAAGCTTATCAATAAATGCACAATCTTTCTGAATAATATGTTGACAGGTTCTTTCAAATAAAAAAGTTTAAATTTATAAAGAAACTTTGATTTTTGTGAAAATAGTAATTTTAAGATACCAATGCACAGAAACACACACCATACAACATAATAGCGTCAGTTTACTACATAAATTAAAATGATATCAGCTAAAATTACTGACACTTTGCTCTTATCGCAGGCTTTTCTCAAATTATCTGTGCAAAAGCAGCTCAAAGGTCTAAACTCTTTACCTTGCCGCAGACATGTTTCTCTTTTTGACAGCAGTCTTCAGTCCTCATTGGGCCCTCATCGTGTCAGCTGTAAGGTTAAAAAATAAATCTGATTGTTTACTGTGCTAGATATCAGCTACTTAGCTGTTGACTGGATTTGCTGAAATGACAAAATCACCACTTGCTGAGCAATTATATAAACAAAACCTCTTGGGCGTGTTTGGTTTTGTTTCTCTTTTTTCACATTACCAGGCTGAACCACACCCATTTCTGTTATTTGGGCCGTTCCCATTTTTCGGGAATTAAAAAACACGAAAATCCACGTCTATATTTTATCTTATCTTATCTTATGTTATCTTATATTAAAAGCAACAAATTAGTTATTTTCTGGTTTTGGTGTAACTTCTATTCCAGCTGCCGATTTGAAGACAAAAACGTATGACAATGTAGATTTACATTTTTTGGTTAAATTCACATGAAAAACGGAAAAACTAAATAATTAATGTTTTTGTTTTTCTTACACTTGTACAAATAGGTAGCAGCAAGCTATCTACTTAGGCCTACAGCAACCTAAATGATATCTTTAACATACTTTGCCATTTTGCCTCTCATCTCTGCCTCATCAGTTTTATGTTGGAGGTGTCATTCAAAACTTGCCATTGTGCACACCACACAACCACTGATTTAAAAATACAAGTTTCTTGTATATTGTCATGAGAAGATATGGTTTAATAGTTAACCAAAACACAACAAAGATATCTTTTCAGTTTAGTCATTTTAACTGAATCCAATAATATACAATGCAAGATACATGTTTCAAATCACCTTAGAAGTGCTGAAAGTATGTTACAGAATACTGTATGAGACAGATTACACAATTTTTACATAAACACTTACATTATCCAACATTTACAGAATCTATCATTTCCATAATATTTATCCTATATGTAATCAAGCTGGGTGGTCCTCACAGCAAGAAGGTCGCGGGTTCAAACCCCGGTTGCTCCGGCCTTTCTGTATGGAGTTTGCTTGTTCTCCCCGTGTCTGCGTGGGTTCTCTCCGGGTGCTCCGGCTTCCTCCCACCGTCCAAAGACATTGGTGACCCTAAATTGTCCTTGAGTGTGAGTGGTTGCGATGGACTGGCAACATGTCCAGGATGTACCCTCCCTTTCGCCTGATGTCAGCTGGGATTGGCTCCAGCCCCCCCGCGACCCTGTACGCAGGATAAGCAGTTGACGATGGATGGATGGATGGATGGATGTAATCAAGCTGTGATCAATGAAGACATCTTCTCCAAAAAACAAACTTTTACTGTAGTTTACTTTATTGCAACATAGGTTTTGTCTAATTATATGTAACAAATAATATAACAATTATGGATGGTAGTCATGTAGTGTATTTTACAGCATTGTATTGCATGTATTTTGTATGAACATAATGTTTTCAATGTGAAACTACTACTTTTTAATGATCTGTTTTGTACTAAGAGGGGTGGAATATTACCATATACTTGTGTAAATAGTATCATAGCGACTGAAAAAAACTGTAGTAAACTCCAGTTACACTTTCCCTCCACACCTTTTATTTATTCAGGGGGAGCAGTACTGTTTTTCAGGAATGCATTTCACACACTTACTCATTTCATTATGTTGCAATTACCATAAAAAGGTTTACTTTGTTTGATTGTGCTAGAAAAAGGTGGAGATTGAATTATACATATGAATAATGCAGGTCATACAGATTATACAGAATATATTTTGCATAAAATGTAACTCTATTTTTATATGCTCATTACTGACACTCAATGACACCTATGATGTATTATGTTTTAAAACAAGCTCAACAAAAGGTTAAAAAATACTTTCAAGGAAAAAAAAACATACTGCTGAAGGAAAAATTGTTACTTCAATAAAATGCTTTATGTTATAAGAATTACAGTGAAGTAAGAGTTGAACTTTCATACATTGTTCGATCACATTAAACAGATCTTATAACTGATCATAGTGTCAGAGTTGTTTAAAAGGCACACAGTAATCTTTGCCCACTGACCACTACTGTATTACACAAAAATGTATTCCTTGCAGTTTTTCATCCACTTCATCAGATAGAAGAAGAAGATAGTCTGTGCTTAACCACAATGGTGCATGAGAAAATATAAGAAAAGCGTAACAGCGACGGTGAGGATCCTCTTCCCTTCCGCAGTGAGATAAAACAATCACTCCCTCGAATCACACAATGACTTTATATGAGAGGTTTCACACGCACCTCAACCAAACACTGCCCACCCCTACACGAGTCTTGGCACTGCTGGCACTTTTCAAAAATGCTGACAAAACACTCTCATCTGTCATCTAATCTAAAACAAAAAACGCCCAGTCTTTGGTAACTTCTGCAGATGTTTCCTGTTGAAAATTCCCAGTCCAACCTTATGCCAGAGACACAGGCACAGGCACAAAAAAGCAAAGTCAAGGGTGTGCTCACTTCCCCAAACTATCATCCAAACCACAAACAGAATGCATACATACAGTGAATAGCCTGCAATATGTATTTTTCCCACTACACGCAAATATACACTGCTATATGTTTAAACTCTTACTACAATAATCCTTCAATAGATCTTGACTTAATCCCTGACCCATGAAAGCCAGGCAACCTTTCAAGAATGCATAGATCTGTGTTATTTTGTTGTTGTATCAGGGCAGGTTATTGCCTTCCTTTTCCTGGAGCTGTTTCGCTCATCTTGCAACTTTCTTACGAAAACATCTGCATTTCGCTTATTATGAATTCCTGTTCTTCTTTTGTGCCAAGCACAGACAGGGTTCTTACCCAATTCTTACTTTCGGTAAAAAACAACCTCTCTCCTTCCAGAAAAAAGACTTCACTTCCGAAAAAAGGCCACATTTTCCGATGCATATTTATTTCCTATGCATTAACTAAATATTCCTTTAATTTTAGTTTTTTTCAACATTTTATAGTAGAGGTCAACCCGATTAATTGGCACCAATAGGAAATTTTTCAAACTATAGTTATTGGCAGAACTTGGCTCTGATAGTGGCTGACAGCTGTGCAGCCTCCAATGGTCACACTGGGCTGTACATCACTGTTTTGCATGGAGGCTACATACAGGAAGTCACGGTAACGTAAGATAATTTATATTCATGAAAGTTAACTAAATTTTGAGCACGATAAGGCTGTTGATTATAGTATGGCATATATTTTCTCAGTCGCTTTGGTACATTTGCAAAACAGTGCATTTCTTGAAACAGGTATAGAACAAACAGCACAACACAGTGGATTACCTGCAAAAGCCCGTAACTTGCTCAAAATCCTTAGTCTAACTCTCAAAAGTAAACATTTAAGTCAGTGAACATGTCAGTGCCATCAGAATCACAAGTCCTTGTGTCATTGTTTACGAACAAGATAGTCAAAATGTTTAGTCATGTTGAATAACATAACTGTGTGCGCTGTATGTATTTTCTGATGTACACTTTGGCTAAGGTTTTGATGACAATGACAAAAGCCTGCACATTTTCTGTATGACATACCAGTATATCACTTTCACCAGTACAAAGATATACATCGCGAAACATTGGATAGGATTCACAGTTACACTTTTACTGTTTGTTCTGTAATTTGTTGACAGAGCAGTCATTGTGATACAGAAAAGAAAAAGACAAGACTGTTTTACAGTACTGCATAGCACAAATATAAAAATTATGGCACATCTATTGGCGATTTGCATTATTCACTGCTCCCTGTCTATTGTTACTGTTTACAGTGTATGGTATTGTGTGTATCGGGCAAATGGTCTGAGGGCTGTGTTGCGATTTGTTGTTGTCTATTCTTACTTTGTTTAAGGTCTGTACAAAACAACATTTTGTTCAGCTGTATACTTGTATGCAAAGAATGACAGTAAAGTTTGACTTTATTTAACTTTGATTTTTGACAACGTGTTCAACCGTTTTGCATGTAGTGACTTATGCAATAAATACCTTATACCTAGGTAAGACTATTCAACAGAGAACTGGTATAATACATTGTGATCAACATGACATAAGCAAAACTTGTTCAAAATAATGAGAAGTTGCTTTTATGGTGTGCACAAGTGACTGATGATGTGGAGGTAGTAGTTTTGAGAATTACAATTCTGATCTGAAATGAAACTGTAATGCATTAGACCAAAGTTACTGTAACTGCTGGTCGAACGCATGTCGTCTCTGTTTTACAAATGCAAGGCGGTCCTTCTTCTCTGACATCATCACCAAAAACACTAATAATGCACGTGCCCTGTTTGCTGCTGTCGACAGGCTAACCAACCCTCCTGTGTCTGTAGCCTCTGAACTTCTATCCACCAGGGCCTGCAATGAATTTGCTTCCTTCTTCACAGACAAAATTCAAACAATTAGACAAGCAATCAGTGCCTCCATGTCAGTAACAGGATATGTCTTGTCCCTGTGTCCACTTAAAAACAATTTATATAGAATGAGACAATTTGATTCTATTAACAATAAAAACCTGGAGGACATAATACAACATCTGAAATCCTCTTCATGCTGCCTTGATATTCTGCCAACAGGTTTTTTTCAAAAATGTTTCTAAATGCATGGCCTCAGATTTACTACTAATTGTCAACATGTCTCTCCTCTCGGGTTTTTTTCCCACAGGCCCTGAAAACTGCAGTCATTAAGCCACTCTTAAAAAAGAGCAAGCTAGACAGGTCACTAATGAGCAATTATAGGCCCATATCAAATCTCTCATTTTTAAGTAAAATCATTGAAAAGGCTGTTTTTCAACAGCTTAGTGCTTTCTTGGCACTAAATAACAGTTTTGATGTCTTCCTGTCAGGTTTTCGACCACACCACAGCACTGAGACGGCTCTTGTTAAGGTCTTCAATGACATCCATTTAAACACTGACAGTGGCAGAATTTCAGTCTTAGTATTATTGGATCTCAGAGCTGCATTCAACACGGTCGACTACAACATATTACTAGACAGACTTGAAAACTAGGTTGGACTTTCTGGCACAGTACTAAACTGGTTTGAATCCTACTTAAAGGACAGGGACTACTTTGTGTCTATAGGTAATCACACATCTGAGCTGACAAAAATGACATGTGGAGTTCCCCAAGGCTCCATTCTGGGGCCTCTTTTGTTTAACATTTACATGCTTCTACTGGCTCAGATTATGAAAAATATGTTACCATAATTATGCAGATGACACACAGATTTACATAACCATTTCACCAGGGGACTATGATAACATACAAGTGCTGAGTAACTGTATTGAGCAGGTCAATGGCTGGATGTGCCAGAATTTTCTTCAATTGACCAAAGATTAAACAGAAGTTATTGTTTTGAGCCAGGGAGGAACGATTGAAAGTCAGTGCTCAGCTTTAATCTGTAATGTTAAGAACCACAAATCAAGCCAGAAATCTTGGTGTAGTCATGGACTCAGACCTGAATTTAAACAGCCGCATTAAGTAAATTACAAAGTCAGCCTACTATCACCTGAAGAATATATCAAGGATTAAAGGACTTATGTCTCAGCAAGACCTGGCAAAACTTATCCATGCATTTGTCTTCAGTCGACTCGACTACTGTAACAGTGTCCTTACAGGGCTCCCTAAGAAATCCATCAGACAGCTGGTCTTTACATTGGCTTCCTGTATGTCAAAGAATTGATTTCAAAATCCTGCTGTTAGTTTATAAAGCACTAAATGGTTTAGGGCCAAAATACATTTCTGATCTTCTGCTTCGTTACAAACCATCCAGACCTCTCAGGTCGTCTGGGGCAGGTCTGCTTTCTGTCCCCAGAGTCAAAACTAAACAAGGAGAAGCAGCGTTCAGTTATTATGCTCCGTATATCTGGAACAAACTCCCAAATAACTGCAGGTCTGCTGAAACTGTCAGTTCTTTTAAATTAAGACAGAAGACTTTTCTTTTTACCACTGCTTTTAATTAAATATTTAAGAGTTTTGTTTTTATCACTGTCTTTAACTAGTAGATTGATAACTAAAACTGCACTGTAACTTTTACTGTATTGTTTTCTTTTTCTTTGTTTTTAGCTTTTTACCATTGCTTTTAATTAAATTTTTACACAGTGAGAAATGAGTAGGTAATTGAGTGAAAAGATAATGAGAGTGAGATTGAACAGAGTGAAGGAAGTGGTCTTAAATCTCGTGCCTGAGTGATTTGCAGGAACCTCTGTCCACCTGTAAACACGCAGGTGGGTCCAGAGTATAACTGGATCAAAGTGGCCTGCGGACAGACATGTCCTGGTTTCTCTGTAGTGTCCGAGGATTTTTGGAGTTTCAGTGGACCCAAAGATTGCTATGGACCCGAGTACAGACTAGCTAGAGAGAGTAGATTAAGTGTAATTCTCTGTTTATTCTCTTTTCATAATAATTGTAACTCAATTATTTGCTCAACCCCATAGCCTGTTTTTGTTTTCCATTTAACTCTTTTAACCATGATTGTACACTGCACTGTAACTTTTATTATTTTTTAATGTGTATTTTTTCAATTTCCCGATGTTGCTTTTAAACTTTTTTATATTTCCCTGTTGCTTATATGTTTTATGTAAAGCACTTCGAATTACCTTGTTGTTGAAATGTGCTATACAAATAAACTTGCCTTGCTCGCAAGCTAAGCACAAGCCTAGGACATCTATGGGCCATGGCATATCTGATAATTTCAGGTGCACTTTTGCTTAACATATTGTGTTATTAAATCCTGATAACAACCTAAACAACCGTTAACCTCATTTCATGTGCCCTCTGGAGCAGAGCCCTAATGTTCCCCTCGAACACATGGTCTTTGTCGCCATCTTGTGGCTGACTTGTGGTAACTACCTTTGAAAACAACTGCATTATGTTCCTCTCTCACTGAGATGAGAATTTTGATACCCTACACATTTGTTTTTTTACAGATATGAGAGCCATTTGGTTAAATGTTTATCATTTGTTGTTGCTGAACCGCCGCCACCAAGGGTAGCCATGGCGCTGTCAATTTGGCTGGTCCAAGGTCCAACAGGGCACAGGTGTTGTTGACCCAAGAGATGGGAGCAAACAGTTTTTTGAGCGTGAAACGTGCAATGTGGTATGAGGAATGAAAGTGGAGTTTATTATATTTCCTTTGATATTTATACCTACGAATGTACTTCTGTTTGATAGCAAACACGGTTTCTATTTGTTCTCTTTGTTTTGAAGATTGAAAACAACATGGGTGGGTTTAGTTTCCCTTTTCTCCACATCACCAGAACCAGACTGAATCACACTTTCTGGACTTTGGACCGAAGTCCACAAATAAGCGTAAATGATTTACACACAAACATGTCATTGTTTGTGTTATTGAGTAACAAATTAATCTCAGCACTGTTTTCCTGCTTGTTGTGTTGTGTGTGGCAACGAGCATCATGCTGAAAACTGAAATGAGTTATTTGGCCTGGCAAACAGTACAGCTGAGTAGCCTGCTGTTATCCTTTGCTGACAATTTTTATTTGACTTTTATTAAGTCAGGTGGAGCAATCATATTCACACAGTTACTTGTTATAACATATTTTCTTTATTTGATTGTGCGAGAAAAATGTGCAGTGAATAATGCAGATCATACATATTGTACAGAGTATATTTTAGATATGACAGTGATTGCAACTCAAGAATTAAAACAATCTTTTATTTTCCAGTTACATTTATTATCAGTTAGTGTTTATTACTAAGTGACACCTATAATACATTATGTTTCAATACAAGCTGAACAAAAGGTTCATACATCCAATGAAGGAAAAAGAAACATTCTGCCCAAAGAATATGTAAAAACAGTCAAATTGCTTTATGTCACAGGAATTACAGTTAATTAATTCCTCAGAGATCAATGTTAATTTTGTTTAATGCTTTACTGTGAGCTGTAATATTAGTTGAATTTTTACATGATTTGATCACATTAAATGGATCTCCTCTATAAACACACCAACAGAGCTGGGGAAAAGGCAGAAATCTGATCTCTGTAATCTCTGTTCATTGAGCACTACTGTATTACACAAGACTGTCTTTCTTTCAGTTTTTCAGCCACCTCATCAAATTCCATTTTTGTTTCACTCAGTTTCTTCATCTCCATCTCCGAAGAAAATGGCGTCTCCAGGACAGCTTGTTTTTTCTCTGATGTCAGCAGACCTTTGCACAGGGAGTCGTGGATCTTCTGCCACGAGTCCATCTCTGAGCTCCAAAGTGTAGCTCTGGCTCTGATGAACTGTGAGACTTCAGTCTCGCTGCCTTTGGCCAGACCAATGCTGTCTTTACAGATGAAGAAGATATCCAGGCCAAGGAAAAGAGCATTGGCTGCAATGAGACCGACCCTGGCTGACTTGGAGAGGGCAAGAGGCCCTTTGACTGCTACCTGACCGATATCTGGGACTTCTGAGGCCACCCTGGGCACGTTACGAAATGCTTTACCTTCCTGGGCCACCACCTTGCCAGCACTTACAATCAGCTCTTCACTTCTCAACATCTTAGCAGCAGAGGCAGCATCAACAAGCGCATCAATTCCATTTCCGATAACAACAGCTTTACAAAGCACCTTTCCTACTCCTACAGACACATCTATCTTATC
Organism: Micropterus salmoides; assembly: GCF_014851395.1. Lineage (NCBI taxonomy): Eukaryota > Metazoa > Chordata > Actinopteri > Centrarchiformes > Centrarchidae > Micropterus > Micropterus salmoides. The sequence goes on along the minus strand of NW_024040041.1, from coordinate 28,262,822 downwards.
TGTTTCTCTTTTGATCACATCGTCCAGACAATCCTGGAGAATCTGCACGTCCTTCATGAAGCTCTGGAAGACTTCACTGGCTTTCTTTTGATGTTTACGGTTTACTCCGATCTCTGTGGCTGTGGTGACAGCGCTGTTGACCCCACTGGTAATTCCCATCCCTACCCCTGTCATTGTCAGAGCTAGAGACACTCCAGCTGTTACAGGAATTAATGCCAAACCAATGATAGAAAGCACACCTCCAACTGCCCCCACTGAGCTGCCTGCAACACTGGAGATCTTTGCCCCCTTATTCATCCTGTCTAGCTGAACAGCATTCTCCTCCAGCTCATTGAGAAACTGCAGCATCCCGGGCTGTCGTTTGCTGAACTCACTGATGAAGGCAAAACCTGAGTCCTCCTGAAACAAGAACACCATCCGGAAGTCCTGGTTCATCCTAAAAAGTAAAAGAAATCTTAGAGTTTATCATCTTATTTTAAAATTCTGTTTGGGCCTGGGATCTACTTCATTTTATTTCATGAGATACATTTAAAACAAGGAACTCCTGCTGGACCAGAGAAAGGCCAACTCCAATTTACTTTAGTTGCAATAAATTATATTTAAACAAGACAGAGAGTCCGCAGCCATGCTAGCAGCTCTGTGAGATTACAGTGGTGGTTGAGCTACACACTAACGTCAGCATACCAACATTCTCACAATAACAATGCTAACATACTGATGTTTAGCTGCTCATGCCCTTAGCTTAGCGTGTTAGCATGCTAACATTTGCTAATCAGCACAGTGTACATCCGAGGCTGATGGGAATGTTTTCCAGGTGTAAAATTTTGACTTGATGATGGCGCTATACGAAACCAAATCATTAGGATTTATTCTCCAAGATCTATGAATGCCTTTTTTTGCAGTGTGTATCAAATAGTCTTTTGAAGATCAATCATGCTGATTACACTTACATTTCTATAACTAATAGGCAAACACCTTGCACAAATGTGTGGACATGATATTTGGTGAAAAAACACACATAATGCTTACCTGATTTCATCAAGCTGAGTAATGTGACAAAGCATCCTCTGTACGTCATCTTCAGACAAATTCACATCGAGGTCTACCAGAGTTTCAGCAGTCATCTTCAGGCTAAACTCACTGAAGGAGCTGTGAAAGAAAGTTAAATCATTTTCTATTATAGATGTTGTTTATTTTGCAAAATTTGCAGGTTACAATGAAGAAATGTCAGTTTACCTTTTCTCTAACTTGTCACAGATTTTCTGGGTGGTCCGAATGTATTTGTCCAGCTGATAGGACAGCACGTCCACGTTCTGAAGTTTGGGAAGGAAGAAGACACTTGCATCTCTTTTAAACTCGAGGAGTTGTGGGCAGATTTGCCGTGCAGAAGAGATGACAATCTGAACCTGTTCACAGCTGATCCCTTGGGGCAGGTGTAACACCTGGTTCTCCTCCTTGAACACATGAAGTGAGGTGACCGCCAGTTTTTCCACTGCATCCAGGAAGTAGTCCAGCTTCTCCAGGCCTCCCAGAGTGTCCTTCACCACAGCAGCCAGCTCTTTCTCCAGCTCTGCACGCCTGCTGTCTGCAGTCACTTGGGTCACCTTGCTCTTCATATATTCCAGAAAGGCCTCTCCTCTGTTCTTTGACTGGGTAACATGGCTGATGTTCAGGTCAATTTTTCCAGCCCTGTCTTTGATGTCCATCATCATTTCCAACTCTGACTCCCTCCCAAGCATCCATTTAGAGATCCTCTTGCAGAATTCTCTTACTGTGTCAATGTAGCTGAGGGTGTCTGCAGTGTAGCAGCACAAGGCCTCCTGTAGTTCCTTTCTGTAAGACAAAACATTATTCAGTTTGTGAGATTGTAGTAAAACTATTCACTGACTCCTTGTGGAGTTTGCTTGCTGTGCGACAGTGCAGGAGAAAGATTTGGCAGCAGCTACAGGCACTCCATCACTGCTGATAAATAAATCAAATCAGTTTCTTGGCCTTTAAGTGCTTGGACCAGGGGCCAGAGCCTCGGTGTTAACATTTGTTGGTGGAAAGTCACAGATCTCACTTAATATCCTCATTACAATGTCAGTGAAACGATTCTGATCTTATCTAATCTAATAAACCTCCACTTAACAAGCAGATTTAGCTGAGTTTTGAGATCTTGTGACCTCCAAATCACCAAATGAATATTTACTGGCATCGATTCTACATGATTATGTTGTACCATTGTTGGGGATTCCTTTTCTGTTTGTACAGTTAATTTCTAAACTACACTAAATGTTCTTAATAACCAAGTTAAATCCAACAACACTCAACAGTACCAGAGGCATAGCACAACTACTGCTACAGAATAACTAAATAAGTGAGTGAGTGAATAAATAAATAAATGGAAAAGACGATATATTGGTTTTTGACAATGTGGTTATTTCAGAAAACAACAGTCAGTTTGGTTAGCATTATATATTAGTGCAATTACATGTTAAAGATGTAAAATGTAGCTGAACGAGTCCAGCTTTCCCAGGATGTCTAAACGTCTAAAGCTAGGCAATACAACCTCACATAATACAACCAAATCTAATCCAATACTTTGATCATTTTTCCTTCAGCTGCACAGCATACTGAAGCTACAGTAACATTTTACTAAAATACAGTAACATTAGTAAATCAACTGTTTTAAGAAAATCTAAATGGCATCAGTGTTTTTTTCAAAGTATTACAATAGTACAATATCTGTGCAGAGTGTCACAGAGTCACAAAACGACTACAAAGAGATGCTCAAACACACAAAACAACTGCAAAGAGACAGCTTCTCTCTGGTTTTCTTAGAGAAACAGAGCTGCCTTCCTTAAGGGTCAGTAAATGTTCAGGTAAGTTATTTAATAGGATACATTGATATTAGAAATCAAAAAGAAACGTCAATTAATTGTTTCAGACTGCTACAGTTTCCTGCTGATAACATTATGTTCAGAGTCCACAGTTGATGAACTTTGGATGTTTGAAATAAATAGTCAACTGTTTTCATAGGAATCGAATCCTTTAATCGAAGGACGGTAACATTCAAGGTGAATACTGTAAATACTTAATTGTAGACATTTTCAGACACATTTTATTTCAGTGCTTTAAGTCACATAGCTTCGGCAGACACTAGTAACTGTCATAATTCCCCTCGGGGATCGAAAAAGCATCAATCTATCTATAGTTGTTTCTGATTCCGGACTCAAGAATAGTCAGTAGTTCCCAACCTGGGGGTAAATTCAGATAGTAAACAACAGGATAGGAGATCGGTAAAAATAATTACATTTATTTCTTCAGATATTCTTCTTAATCTTTGCTTTTTTACTTGTAAAATAATGGCTATACAGGCTGTGAAATATGACAACATGCACAACTCATAATTCATAGAGGTATTCAACCAGTTTTATCGTTACAGGACAAACAGGTTTGGAGCAACTGCCGTTTATTACTCAATCTTTTTCTTTTTCTTTGCATTTAAACAATTGGACCTGCAGACGTCACCAAAGCACACACAGTGTTTTAATTTTCAGGGACAATGCACATTGAGCAACGTCACTGTAAATCTTTCAGTGTCAGCCAAATGACTAATTATCCTCTGTTGTCCCTTCGCTTGATGTTAAATTAGCCATTAAAAACAGCAACAGAACACACAACATTTAAATTACAACAAGATAAAGCAAAACATGAAGCGGTTAAACCGGAGTATTGCAGCATCATGTAAAGAAGAATATATGAAAAGCAGACAATTTTGACAATTGTGCACTAATGGTTTGAAACAGACTTCCTTTACGAATAAGATAAACTCTAACTCTATAGATAGTTTTAAGAAGCATCTCAAGACCTACTGTTATGCTTTTTCTTTTAACTGATTAAACGCAATTATTTATGTATTTATTTGATTTTATAGCCCTGTCTGCTACCTTTATCCAGTTTTAATACCTGTGTTTTGTGCTTGTTTGCTTGCTGCTGTATTGTATCCTTTATTTATCTGTAACTTGTTTAAGTGCTGGTAATGTATAGCACTTTGAGCTGCATTTTATTTTATGAAATGTGCTATACAAATAAAGATTATCATTATTCTTTATTATATTTGGTGCCTTTGTTTTTACAAACAACAACATTAATCTCTACATTTATTTAATAGGCTACTAAAATCTCACGCACTGAACCGTCAGACTGATTCAGAGATCCCTCTGTATTTTTCCTTATTTAACATTTTGCTCTTACTACAGGCTTTTCTCTCATCTTCTGTAGCTCAAAGTAACAAACTCTTTTACCTTGACACAGGCATGTTTCTCCTCTCGACTGTTGTCTTCAGTTCCTCATTGGAGCCTCATCGTATTAGCTGCGTGGTTAAAATAAAAATGGAAATCTTATTGTTTACTGTGCGGGAGATCCGAAACTCATGTGCTGACTGAATCTACTGAAACGTCGAAACCACCACTTGATGATCAACTTTCCAGACTAAACTTCTCGGGTTTCTTTGGTTTCGTTTTCATTTCTCCACATCACCAGCCTGAATCACACCTATTTCCGTAGCCTAACCTTAACTCATTCAGGGCACCGGTAGTCAGCTGGGTTTTGTTTGTTTAGGAGTCAGAAACTATGTGGTAGCGATAATAAAGCGTTTAAAGTTCAGGCAGCAGCAGCTTGTTCGGCCCGAGAACACGCAAAAGATGATATCGTTTATTTATACTGTGGTGCCTTCAGCTACTTCACGCTACTGATTATTGTCGAGGAAACACGTCCTTCAACCCGGAAACCGTAGCAAAACACAAAATAATCAGGGGCAGCTGTATAAGAAAATACATAAATAATAACAAAGCTAGAACGTGGCGTAATAATAATAAAAAAAAGGGTAATGTGCATTCAAAATATATCAGATCTGTCCAAAAGAAAGTCTTCATTGCCTTCTTGTAATTAATGTTTTTAATTGTGGTGCTATATTGATGCAGTTCTTGGAGAAAATGTCCAAAGTGTGGTAAAAAAAAAAAAAACGTCTTCAAGTTTAACCAAAGGGGGTAATGGTGTTTGTGCTGTTGCTCTACGTCATTAAGCCACGGTTATTCTGTGCGATCATGCGCAGTAGACGGCTGTGCCAACAGGAAGTAGCGCTGTACTAGTATTCTATTGGTCCGAGACTGATGGCTTCACTGCTCTCCATTCAAACCAGCTGGGTGGCTTCATCCAGTAACATACTGTCTATGGTTATATTAGGCAGCACGTGAACATTTTGAGCTCAAAGTGAATGTGTTAGAAGCAGGAAAAACGGGCAACTGTAAGGATTTGAGCAACTTTGGGCTAAATTGTGATGGTTAGAAAACAAGGTCAGAGCATCTTAAAAACGGTCTGCAGTGGTCAGTATCTATCAGAAGTGGTCCGAGGAAGGAAAAGCGGTGATCCGGTGAAATATAATGATACCCAAATGTATGTAGACCCAAAGCAAAGTAAATTTGCGTTTTCGCTTTCTTGTAGGGAGTTAAGGCGGGGACACAACTTTTATAACTCACTTCGGTGTGTTCAAGAACTTTAAGTCATAATGTGGAAACATTTTTGTATACTAGTCTCTGGGTGATAGGTTGTTATGTACAGTAGCCTCTGCGATGTTCCTATACAAGTAAGCTTAAACAGTTTGATACGTAATGATTTTGTCCCAGATTTGTTGTTGCACCAGTAGGCTACATTCCCTAAAACCACTAAAATATTGCTTTACCTGACTTGTTACCAAGGTTAATACTAATAAATAAGTAGCCTAATCTTGGGCAATCTACATCGTCAGCAACTGACAGTTACAACCGAATAGCCTACCATATTACAACAAGGCATGTGAGCAAAAACTTGAAATGCAATACATGAATTAATAAAAAGCATTTACATTTGCCCCCCATGTTTCTGCGTAATATGACATCAACTCTGCAAGTTGTGCAGACTTTCTGAGTTGTTGGTCCCACTTGAGGTGGCATTCAAGTGAATTTTCCCAGTCAAGAACTATTTTTTCTGACTATTCCAACACCACATGAATGCAGAACGTGTGTGTTTCATGTGCTTATATCCCTCTGGGGACTTCAACCTGACTTTAACCTGAATGCACACCTATAGAACCCATAGGGTCTTGTGTCAACGTGGGGACAAACATTTAGGTTCCCAGAGGTAGAGACTGCTTTTTGAGGGTTACAAGTAGGTCAGGGGTAGGGTTAGACATGTGGTTGTGAAGGTGAAGGTTAGGGTAAGGGGCTAGGGAATGCATTATGTCAATGAGATGTCCCCACAGGTATAGTGGAACAAACGTGTGAGAGGGGCCGTGTCAAAATGCTCACTCAGCTGCACTCAGCTCAGTGTCGACACTCAGGGATCAGGGAAACGCTGCTGACATGGCAGTGTCCTCACACACGCAAGGCAGCATCAAAACATACAGCAGAGCACACAGTTACACGGCAGAACACAGAGCTGGAACAGGACGGAGACCAGTAAATGTGTATAAGGAATTCAGGAATCTCACTCATTTATTTATTTAGATTGTTTGCAATGAAAACATGGTAATAGATTATACCTTTATTAAAGAAAGAGAAGGGATGATTATAGCAGCTAATAACTCTTTCAGTTTAGCGTGGGCATATGTGTAATGTTTCGGGAAAATAATTTGAACCTTCTCTTTAAACTCCAGATCAGCCAGACATGTAATCCACTGAGACTGAATCCCCCAAATACCACTGTATAGGTTGTTTGCACAAGCAGCTTATTATGACCTATATTTACACTACCGGTCTGGTAGGCCTTTCGCTGGTACTCTCTACCAGACATCTATGTAGTTTTGAAGTACGGACATACACAGTAGGTAATTTTGGGAGTCAGTGCCTTAAACCTGCATTCTTTCTAACCGCCAGCAGGGGGCGACTCCACTGGTTGCAAATTCCCTATTGCATTGGAGTCTATGAGAAAATGACTCTACTTCTCACTTGATTACCTCAGTTAATACTTTCCTAATTAGTGTATAATCTCAACCTTTAGTTTCGTGTCTTTAGCTTGTCGTATTACCTGTGCGGTTAAATTTAAAATAATAACACTGGAAAAATTGATCGTTTATTGTGCTGGAGATTCACAACTTTCTTGACAGAACTTCTTGGGTGTGTTTGGTTTCGTTTTTCTTTCTCCACATCACGAGACTGAATCACCCATTTCTGTAGGCTACTTAACTCCTTCAAAGCACCGGCAGTCAGCTGGGTTTTAAATTTAGGGAGGTTGAAACTATGGGGTAGCGATAATAAAGCGTTTAAAGTTCAGGCAGCAGCCACACCCCAAGAACATGTAGTAAAAGGTTTATTGAAAGGGTGGTGCCTTCAGGTGATCTACACCTTGCTGACAATTAACGGGTAACAAAAAACAAACCTCAAAGCCCGTTGCACACCAGTGCAAACTGTTATCAGACTGAAGGAACTCCAGAACAGTGTACATTTAGTAAATTTTGGTCCCATTTAGAGTTAGACTAAGTATGATGGTTGAAATGTAGATTCACCGGCGAACTGAGTTTAGAGGGAATCAAATTCACGACTATGGCACGCCCTCACTCTTCCCATCTTCCCATTGCCAAATTGATGATAATTACAAGCTTTGTCGAACTACTAAAGTGGAAGTTGTGCAAGAGTTTTATGTTCTTCTTTGATCTTATAAGCATCTTCCACCCTTTGCGCTCCTTAGGCTGGGAATTCTCATCAATAATGTTCTCATCTGTGTTGAACCTGACAGGGAGATTTGGGCGAGCCTCTTTCTCATAGCATGACATCATTTCCTCCAGCTTCAGTGAAAGGATGTTGTAAATACTGTTTCTGTCTCACCTTAATGTTGAGGGCCTGCTTTTTTATTCTTTCTCAAGGGCCTCCTTATGAGCATTTTCTGCCTTTTAACTTCTGAAACATTAATTGAATCACAAGGTCTTTCCTTCAAAGCACAGTTTCATGTCTTCTGTCTCTTTAGTATCCTCATCATGCTCTTTTTGGAGTTTCTCGAAGGTCATCCACTTCTCGGCGGAGGACCTTCTCCCTCTCAGAGGCATTCAGCTGCTGCTGTATACACAAATCCATTTTGTTTTGGAGCTTCAGGTTGAATTATATTTTTGCAGGGCCTCTTTTTCTTTCTTCTTTGCCATGTACTGTACATTTCAGCTCTACGCTCAAAGCTAATTTTAAGCTGACCCACCTCATTGCTCAAGACCTTGTTCTTGCTCTCCAAGTTAGGCTACATGCTTCTTGCTGGAAGATGTCCCCCTCAGAGGTCTTTAGCTCCTCCTGGGCACAGACATCATCTTCTTTTTGTATCACAGTGACTTTCTCTGCGCTCTCAGCCTTGCCCTTTTTTGGACAAATCGTTGGAGGTCAAGTAATTCTCTTTGCAGTTCATTTGAAGTTGTTCTTGCTGACTAATCAAGTTCCAGTTCTCCCTCTCCACAGCTTTGAGTACAGCTCCAAGCGTATCCAGACAGTCTGAATCCTCTTCCAAGTCACATGTTCTTGTTGGAAGACTTGTTCTTTTCAGACACATCTTTGAACGTCAGTTTTTTGCAGCTGATTTCAACTTAGTATTTATCACTTTTAAATGCCCCATTCTGTCCCTCAAAGGCTTTGAGTTCAGGCACAATTTTAATCTGTACACTTGTTGAGGCCCCTCTGGAGCTCGTCTTTGAAGTTGCACATTTCTTGGCAGTGGACCTTTTCCCGATCAGCGACCTTCAGTTGCTCTGTAGCTCGTAAGTCTTTTTCGTACTTTCCTGACTTACCTTTCCTGTCTTATATAAGCTTGAGTTCGCCTTCATAGCCAGTTGAGATATTTAACAGCAGGATGAGAGGCTAGTGCACCACTGCCCCCTCTCAAAAGTTATTCACCACTGTTTTTCATCATGCCTCTGTGTCACTTGTCGATACGAGCACCATGGCATTGAACATAATGAGCCCAAAGCTCTGTGTGGAGCTGGGACTATACGCTCTCATTGGCAAAGGAGGGATGGGCAGTTCTTTCATTGCTGGTCGTTGTTTCTCAGCCGTTTTGTTTGCAAAACTTCTAAAGGCACGGTGAAGATATTGAGGAGGGGAGCTGCACATGTGCATGAGCAGTGATTGACACTGCATTAGAAACCCTTGCACTGTAAATTGCATGTCCTGTGTTCTCATTTGAGTAAAAACAATTACCAGCTACAACACAGTCAGTTCCCTGTTTTAGTAGATGGGGAATGTATTTTCATTGAGAAAATAACATTGTTTTAAACTGGTAATTTCACCATTCTGTCATAGTCATGAAGTCAAAAAACAGCTGCCAACAGCTACGCAACAAGAGACACACATTTTATACCATTAGCTTTCCTGCTAAACTCTCCTCTTCAAACAAGGACACATGTCTTTTCCTGCACCTTGACTTGCTGAATGAACTACCAAACAAACATCCACCAGGGAAAACACTGCTGACATCAAATAGACTAGACAGCGAAATAACTGGCTGCATCACATTAAAAACTTACTCTGTTTAAATGCTGGTGGTGGTCTTTACTTTTCAACACCACTGCTAACAAAACATGCTTCCATGGCTTGTAAGCTATAGTGTTTTACTTACTTGTCCCACCTTAGCTAGTTCAAAAAACAGGAAAGTGAGGGATAATCAAACAAAGTCTGTGGGCTTTAAGTAAATAACTTGAGTTGTGCTACCACAAACAATCTCAATTTACCTCTGTTTTGTTTTACCCTGAGTCATTTTTTCATGGAAACGGTCCAATTCAAAGATAATGAGGAACACAAAAGTCTGTTGGTTGCCATCATAAAATCCATAAAACATATACTGTATATTATTCATTGTTAAAGAAACTCCAACCACTTCTAATTACTCACTGTGTAATCGTATCTGCCTTCCTGGAGGGAAGAAATGTTTTTAACCCTGCAGTCCAGAAGACCCATCCTCAACTTCACTCTTTCATATCTGGTTCAATTACTGGGGATAGAAACGTTCAAAGTGCGACCACCTTTAAGAGAGCCCCTGTTGTTATTCCCTCCCTACTTCTTCTTTTACTCTGGAGCACAATTTACTGAAAGCACTCCCTGAGCCAATGCTCGAGGGGCGCTCTAACAAGGCCCCGATTAGGGCTGGATTTGCAGCTTCCTGAGTTAATGTCAGATTGGCATAAAGAGTCCACGTGGGACCAGTGTGGGTGCTGGCCTGGGACCTGATTTGCCTGTCAGGGATAATTGTTTAATGAAAGCGAAGGGTGTCCCAAATCCTGGCAGAGCGGTAGGAATCAGAGAGGACTTTAGTCAGAGCTCAAGGTCTCTCTTCAGGGAAAAGTGTTGGTATACACAAGATACTACATCACAGTTATAATGCATTGTTATAGAATAAATTACCCAAGAGTAGTAAAAAGTACAAATTCTAACTACTTTTTAAAAAAGTAAAAAAAGTAGTTAAAATTAGCTCCACCTCGAAGAATACTGAGGGTATTATGCTGTATAAGGAGTAGTTTTGATACCTTGAGTAAATGTGCTGATAATACACTTCTTCTTTTACTTAAGTAACATTTTGAATACAGGAATTTTACTTGTAATGGAGTATTTACAGATTGTACTTATGTATTACCTGATCTACACTTGGTTAGAGGGATTTTCAATTCCTGTGTTCTGGCCAAGGTTTTTTGACTCTGCTTTGATTTCATACTCTGCATTAAACATTTCAATCTCATACATGTTTCAACATGCAGCTACTCAGCGGCTCAGGGATGATAAATGCTGAACTAAGAGCTGCAGAAATCAGCCTGTCCAAACATGTCTCTGACCGGATCATCTGAGTATCTGACATGTGGCCCTGAGGCCTGAGAGAAGCGTGATGATGACTTTTTTCACAAGGAGACTTGTGACCAACCTGCACAGGCGCTCTCTCTCTGACATTGTTGGTTACATGAGCAGCTGAACAACATTTTCCATCCCCATCATCAGAGCTGTGTCTCGACCCAAAAATAAAAAGCGTAGCCCGCTCACGATGCGCTGACACAGGCGCAAATGTGGACGTGGGCAAAAACTCTGACATGAAAATGACAATTTTTAGTCTGTTTAAGAACATGGGAGCAATTCTTAAACAGATGTTGTTCTGGGAAGTCTTTGATGAATGGACTGAGCTTTCTATCAGCTCATAAGCAAATTTCAATTAAAAGAGTGATATAAACCATCAGTAAGATTTCCTGCCAGTCAGATGCATGCAGTGTTTTCCATAGAGAATTATTTCAGAGTTCACATTTGAGTCTGAGTTCCACTAAGAGACATTTCGCCTTTAAACTTCTCAAATGGTTTCATTTACATAACAGTTTGAGGCCGAGAGAAGTTAAAGTATCAGAACTTCCTCTAACATTAATGCATCAGTATTAACAATGTCAGAAATAGGACAATTTACTGGAAAACTTTAGCACATTTTGCTGATAATACTTTTGTACTTAGGTTGGATTTTGAATGCAGGGCTTTTACTTGTACTTGAGTATTTTTAAATTGTTGTATTGGTACGTTTGCTTGAGTAAAGGATCTGAATACTTCTTTCACACTATTGTCAGTTGTACATGCACAAAATACTGTTTCATTTTAACAGTCCATTTCATTTCTTTGTATCGAAAATTATTTCTTTACCTCAGAATTAGAAGAAATTTACAAGATCCCCTCCAGACATGTTTGTAGTCATATAAAATACTCTGCTTTGAATGATAATTTGTAGGCTACCTGAAATGGATTTTCCACTATATTTTTTTATTATCTTGGTTAAAAGTTCTTAAAATTATACTCCTCTCTCATTGAAAAATCCAGAATCTATGAATATGCAAATCGTATTTATTTCAAAAGTATAGCTGGACACAAGATTTCCCTTACTTCAGCTCATCCAGGCCAATATGGGCGGTCAGCCAATATTAGCTTATTTTAAAGATTTTGGTATCAATCTACGTCCATCGTTAAGTAACAAGAAATTGCACTCCAGTAATACCAAATTAGGTTTGACGTCATTTATAAACAGTCTCACCACCCATAGTTTGTCCACCAAAGATCACTGAGAAGTTGATTTTTCATGCATCCTACTGCCACAGATACCCACAGAACATTAATGTACCAGATGACAAGCGCTCGTTGAAAAAAAATACTATGGCCAAAATATAATTATTGGATTCTTTAAAATATCAGTATTGGCCTCAAAACCCCAGCATCAGTCAGTCTGTAGTCCATTCTCAGTGTATGAGCACATCCTTCCACATCCAAATTACTTGTGATGTTACAAAATCCTGCTCTTATTTGCACGTCTAATCTCAGATTTAAAGTGAATATGGAGAAATGCGGACCTCTTTTCACATACATAAGTAAGAAATACTTTTTAATGAGGCAGCAATACGTGTATATACATGTAATTCCTCTTGTTTGTTTACTGCTCTAAGCAGAAACTCCACAACATGGCAGAACTGTGTTGCAAACCATGTGTAATCAAGTCAAATCAACTATATATTATATAGCCCAAAATCACAAATTGGCCTCAGGTTTAAGATCAGTACGACCTCTTCTGTCCTTAGACACTTGATTCAGATAAGGAAAAGGTCTAACAAAACCTTTAATGGGAAAAAAACATAAGAAGCCTCAACAGAGCAACAGAGGAGGGATCCCTATCCCAGGATGGACAAACAGGAAATAGATGATGTGTGCACAGAATAGACCAACCTAATAAAATTACAGTATGGCTACTCAGTTTGACAAAATTACAGATGGAGTGTAAATATATAAGGATATATATGGATATGGGAGGACGCCGGGCAACTTCCAGGTGTTGTCAAACATACATGGGCCACACAACCTCCTCTCCACCGCGGAGACCTGGAAGAGGACAGACGGCACAAACACACATGAGGTAAAACTCAAGCACAGCATTCAAACAGATAGGAGGTAAGAGGGAAAGAGAGACGAGAGCCTGAATCTCCTGGAGGACAACGATCCACATCCAAAACATCTGGAGAGCGGCACTGACAGCCAGGAAAGAGAGAGAGAGATCCCAGGATGGCAGATGGTCCAGAGAAGCCTGAGGAGAAGATAGAGAGAGAGGTAGGCACACAGCTTCTTAACACAAAAAAGGAAGAACAAGAAATAGAAAGACATTACAACTAGAGGGACAATTATACATGCACGAGAGATCAAAATACCATTGAAAAGTGATTTTAACAAGGGCAGAAAGGTTGACTGTCCTTGGATATTGATATTTTATTGGTTGTGATAAAGATGTTTGAACGGCAGGGTGCGACAAACTCCACAGAGGCAGCGCAGAGCTGGAGGGAGCTGTCCTTTCAGCACCACAGCCTCTCTCACCCACATATACACACACACACACACACATCACTGCACACTAATAACATAGGAGCCGGTATTTTTTAAGATCATAATGAATTCAACGTTGAGTTCAGAAATTCAAACCCTCAGCGTGACCAACATCAGACTCCAGCCTCACACTCGTTGCTAACTGTCATTCACAGAGAATCATCTAATCAGAGGATGACACCATATCTGCCTTTTTAAAGCTGTGAGCTGCAGCCTGAAATCGCCGTTATTAATGACAAGGGCGAGTAAAAAGCGAGAGAAGTGGAGCCTCAAGTCGGACATTTAGCGAGATCACTTCAGGGAAGAGTTCACCAAAGGAGTGCTGCAACATTTGAACTGGACAATCATACAATAAATCTCAGCCTGTATGCACAAATGTAATTCAGAAATCTCCCATCTACCTTTTCAAAGAGAGAGAGAGAGTCCACCATCGCAACACCCCCTCCATCCGCCCCCTCGACGCACAGAAACGGAATTAAAATCTTTAAAATCTTTCCAGCAGCGAGCCTCCATTGCTGCAGAACACACACACACACACACACACACACACACACACACACACACACACATACGTGCAGCGTGGGCCCTTAAAACATCGCCATAAAGAAAGAAGAAATTAAGGAGCAGCTTCTTTGCACCTCTCATCATCCAACAGGAGCGGGGAGAGAGTCTAACCTGAATGTATAGCGCCGCTGACACTGACATCGTGACAACACAAGCTCTGTCTGTGGATCTGTGCAACTCGCTCTCTCTTTGATTGTGTAATTTTTTTTTCTTCCTGTAAGCGGCCAGACCCGCATCCGAGAGCGCAAGCAGAGAAAGAAGAAGAAGAAGGAGAAGAAGAAGAGGAGGAGGAGGAGGGTAAAACAGGGGGGATTGCAACATTCATCATCATTTATTTTTCTACCTATTACATGGCGCAAGGGCTAACCAAACGGGACCGTCCTGGGTGTGATACTGCCACGGTGAATTTGGATACCCAAGCAGCAGCAGCAGCAGCGGCGGCAGCAGCATCCTCCTCCATCCACGGAAGAAACCTCCTCGGCTGTGGCGGCGCCCGCACCGACTCCTCGTCCTCCTCCTGCCGGCTCTATGTCGAGTGATGGTCGGCTTGCCTTGCTGGATGTTCCCCGCTCTCTCCGGATCGTCGACGAGCGAACCTCCTCTGACCGCAGACCCCCATTTTCGGCGGAAACCTTCCCAGAGCTATAGGGCTACATATGGAAACTGGGGATCAAAATTTTAGGAAAAAGGAAAATCTACGCGGCTAATTTATTTTATTTTATTTTTTAGGTTTTTATCGGGTTTTTTTTTTGTTTGTGTGTGTTTTTAAAGCCTGCGTATTAATTAATTAATTAATTAATTAATTTGTTAAACCTAATTTCCTCATTCCATCGTGTGTAGGGTTGATTTGTGAGAAGCCAGCGTGACATCTTCTTATAACCTCACAATAGGTCGTTATAAAACACCCAGAGAATCGCTTTTCTTTCCTCTTGACAGGACTTGAATCAGTCCATTTGTTTACTCTTTTTTATTTCCATTAGTATGATAGATTTCCCTGCTGTCCTTCGTTTCCCTTTCCCTCCCCAGTTTATTATCTCCTTGCTTTTCCCCCTTTTGACTTACAAAACACATTAGAATATTATTATTAATAATAATTATAATAGCCTAATAATAATAGTTTTAGAATAGCTTTGAGTATATTAAGCTATAATTCAGAATTCTTACATGTAAATGCAATGTTATAACCTCTGACTAAAGTAACTGTAACTCACTGTAACAGACATATTGAACTGTTGTACTGTAAGCCTGCCATTACTCTAACACCGCCCCCCCAACCACCTCTGTGCTCCATTTGAGCTCATGTTAATTCAGCTCTGTGCTTAGCTGTAACCTTTACAAGTAAAGAAACGGTTTTGTTATTTACTTCTGCAGGCCTGTAGAGAATAAACCTCAGTTTGGGTTATCTCACTTCCATGTTTAGGCTCGGGTTCTGCCACTGCAGGCTTAATTAATCCTTTATAGCTCAGTGTTATTATTCACGTTTGTAGCTTTTTTTTTTTTTTTGCTGCTACACCTGCAGCTGAAGGCCTGCTGAAAGGGCTGTCATCCTCTTCAAACCTGATTTTTTCCCCCTCTTTTTTGGGTCCCAAAGTAAGAACAAACAGAGAGGAGAGACATCACTGCCTCTTCCCCTCTTGACCCCCCCCCCCCCCCCCCCCCCTTCCAACCTCAGTTTTTCTCTTGGGTTTGTCCTCACCCAAACGCAACCATAAGGTTCCTACCGCATCCTCCTCCTCCTTCTTCCCTCTCCTTCCGCTCGAGTATATCCCGTTTTTTCGGTTTGGTTTGGTCCCGCAAATTTTCAAATATTTACTTCCTGTATATCAAGAGGAAAGGGGGTCCCCCTTTCATGGAATGCGGAAACATGGGTCTGTTCGACCGCGGAGTCCAGATGCTGCTGACCACGGTGGGAGCCTTCGCGGCCTTCAGCCTCATGACCATCGCGGTCGGCACGGACTACTGGCTGTACTCCCGCGGCGTCTGCAGGAGCAAGTCCATGAGCGAGAACGAGACCAGCAAGAAGAACGAGGAGGTGATGACCCACTCGGGGCTGTGGAGGACGTGCTGCTTGGAAGGTAAGAGAAAACTCTCTGCTGTGCTCAACAAACTTTTCCACCATGGTTTCATTTGTAGGTTTTAAAGCTGTCAGTGTTGTCCTGGCAGGCCACAACACACGTGTTTATCGTTGGATGTCAAGCTGTCTGTACTTTTTCATTCCATGCCACTTGCAGTGTGAGGAAGCACTTCAGTGCCTCTGTTTCCCCACATGAAATGCACAGCAGGGTTTGACTGAAACTGTTGTTTAAATGCCAGAATAGCAAATCGGACTGCATTCATGCTCCTAAATTCCAAGAAATGCTCTGTCTTGGGACCAAGGGGTTGCAAGATAAATCTGAGTGAGCAGGTTTAAAAGACAGGAGAGAGGAAAGATCCTCATTCTGTTTCAAACAAATGGGTTTCTTGTTCTAATACTCCTCACATTTTTGTTTTTTATTGTAAAATTCCGGACATTTTACTTCCTTGTGTCTCTAATGAAACAATCTGAAGAAAAATCACTCTGTGGTTGGAATGACACATGCAAGCTGTGACATGGTTGCTGCTAATAGACACTTCATTTTAAGAGTTGGATATAGACCGTAAAGACTAAAAAATCAATCCAAAGCTTGGTTGAATCATTAAAGGGAGAGAATTCTGCTTCCACAGTTTCTGTTTGCTGTTCTAACCTTTCTCTACTTTTGGCTTTTTGTCCAGTGAAATACTGGATAGTTTCACTTCTCACAAAGAATAATCACCTTTTCGATTTGATGTGACACATGCTGGGAGACACTGCTTCATTTTAAGGAGTCAAAAGACTAATATCGTTATTTTTGGGTGTTCAGCTCCTGCAGGCAGGGTGAAGCAGTTTTCTGGTTGCAGCCTGAAGCTGTTGCATAAAAGCCTCCCACACCACTCTGGAACAGTTTCTCTAGTCAGACATTAGAGTTTAAATAATGAAATAATAACATATTCACAAGCTGTAGTTAGGAGGGAACCTTCATCATATATCAGCCTGATGTATTGGCAAACCAATACAATGCTCTAACACTAATTAAAGGACGCTGCAGGGGTTCTGTCCAGTTTAAGAGGATGTGACAGTGAGCCGGCAGTTTGGACAGGGTGTTTATTTTCATAACAAAGCCCCAAAAGTAAAGTCACGGTAGCAGAGATGCGAGCCTGACCCGCCTGACAACCTTTATGATGGCCAGGCTTAGTAACTCTGCTCATCACGTAACCTTTGCCCTGGCTGGGTTCGGTACTTTTTGAGATGTCACACAGCCTCATGTCCTGGGAACAGGTTTGGAGACGACGTCCTGCATCTGCCCCGTCAGAGGGATGCGGCGTGTTTCCTGTCATGTTCCAGTGGAGGCATTGAGCACTGACTCTGAGTGCAGCACTTTAACCTTGTGAGGGCGCCGAGAGTTACAAACCTGCTCATCCTCTTGGCTGTGAGATTCTGAAAGGCCGCGCAGTCTGACTTCATGCTCCTCTGGCTGTGATAAGCAGCAAGGCTCTGTACACTTTCCGTTCAAAGCTTAAGATCTGGTTTGAAGTAACAAGTCCAATTTAAAGCGGCTATAATCCACATTGTTACAATAACAATGTGTGACATGACAATGTGAAAGATGTCGCTCGTACTGATGCGAGAATTATCACCTGAGTCCGCGGCTCAACTCAGCTTTATAGAGCTTTATATTGAGTTTTAGCTCATTGTTCATCTGTGGCTGCAACTTTACTATTTTGTTTCACTCTCATAGCATTATTTTTGGCTGCAACAGGCAGCTGTTTTCAGTGAAGAAGCTCTAAAAACACACTGTACACATCCTGCTCAGCAGACAGACACAGTTAGAGACTAGCTGGTGAACATAGTGAAGCATTAAGTAGCCAGACATTTCCATCAGGAGTTTGGTAGAGACCAAAAACAGAGCTACAAGAGAGTGAACATTTCACTTACATTCATCAGGTGACACAAGCACAACTCCAAATGAATGATAATGTTCCTCCATAACCGCTGGATGTGTAAATAAGCAACAATTTCCAAGTGCCTTCCATGGAAGCTCGCCTCCATTGGTGTGTATGAATGGGTGAATGAGAGACTAATTGTAATGTGTAATGTAATGCTTTGGATCAAAGTTCTATGTAAGTGCATGGCCATTTACCGATTTGTTAAATGAGAGAAACTGTTCCTTTCCAGCAGAGTAAGGATAACATTTTAGTTTAAGTATCTGTACAAATATCCCATTGGCACCGCTATCAAAAAAGTTTAATTTGGTATCCACCTCGACTTCTGATCACAGCGCTAACACCTCAGCTGTTCCTGAGAAGCTGCTCAGGTGTCAACAACAGCAAACTGTGGTTTCACTAGTGCGACTCCAGACGTGAGTGCTTTTATACGTTTGTGAAAGTGTAACAAAGTATTTCTGGGAAAAGAGCTCATGGTGACCTTGCCTGGATAGATAAAAGAGACTGAATTCTGATACAGTGCTCTGGTGTATTAACTGTTCCTACAGTGACTACATTGATGCACATAGGATTAATCACAGCTGGAGAGTAATTGTGACAGTGGCTGGCCTTTATCCCTGCTAGGCCGTTATTTAATTGGCAAACAAAACAGCAAAGAGTCAAGACAAGATCAAAACATCACACTCTTGGCTCCTTGTGTGTCGCTTTTGTATAGGCACAATGAGCAACTCCCTTTGAATCCAAGATCAAAATGGCAGGAAATAAACCCAGATTTGTCATTTGTGATTCATGAATGATCCCCGGCCCAGAAGAGACAAGGGAGTGGAAAAAGGGGGCCAGTGAATTTACTTACCGAGGTCAGATTCATTTAAATTCTAATTCAAATGACTTCCTGCTCAGGAAATTGGGTCTTAAAAAGCGAGTACATTTAATTATAGGTAGTTTGCACATTTTAGACCAAAAATCGTTGGGAAATTAAAAAATAGGAAAGTACAGAGCGGATGCAGCTGGAGAGAGGCAGAGATAAGCAGGCTGCATGCTGCAAACCCAGCCTTGTTTCAGCGTAGATAATCAGGAGGAGTGATATCAAGTTTAACATTTCAGATGTTAATTAGGCTTCGGTTCGCAGCTCAGCTCAATTAATTCAAAGTGCCAAGATGACTTGTATTCATCTTTCCCCCAGCTTTCCTTAAATGAGTGATGGTGATTGAAGTAGTCACGCCATCCTTATCACAGCAGAGAACACAGACTGTGCGTTTGGAAGCGCAGGCCCACACATCCTGCTCATGGAGTGGACACAGGTGGGCGACGGTTTGTGTTTGTATAACCAGCAACTGGAGAGGAGAATCTGTGAAAAAAGCAAAATGGGAATACCCACACTGGGTACTTCAACACCTTGACCTCTGCTTCACTCACCGCTTGTCAGAGAAACACAATAATCTCACTCCTAGAAAATAAAAGGATTTTGTGTCTTGCACAAGAGCGTAGTTTTGGTTTCAGGTAGTTTTTGCTCTTTTTTAGCTGGTTTTGAGTCTGTTCCCCTTAAGATTGTGTTTCCCCCTCACTTTGAAATAATGTTTCCAGCATAGCACCCCCCTCTGTGGTTGGCGTAAGCAGAGAGATAACTGGTTAGGGTAAGGATAAGATTGGGGTCATGTTAAACATTGCAAAATACTGATAGTTGGGTTTGGGTTCAGGTAACAGAACACTGCCACTGACTATCGCTTTCGCTTTGCCGGTCATTTCAAGTGTTTCTGTTGTTCCAACATCTCCAACAGCGTGTGACTGTATATCAGTGTGTCTGTTACATATATCCACTGTGTATATATAAATATCTAGCTCTATCATATATACAATTACTTCTGAGATCAGATGATTTTAACAGGAGACACTATTCTGTACTATTCTTACTGTCACCTGTTATGTCTTTCAAAGATCACAAAATAGCTGCAACCATAAGTCAAGTAATCAGTCGATCAACAGTAAACAAACTGGCAATTCTTTTGATAATCTATTAATTGTTTGTGTCGCTTTTGCAGCAAAACATCCAAACATTCTCATGTTGCAACTTCTCCAGTGGGAGAATTTGTTGCTTCTCTCTGTTTCATGTCTTAGTAAACTGGATCTGTTCGGGTTTTGGACTGTTGGTCGGAAATATGACATTTGAAGATGTCACCTTGGGCTCTGTGGAATTGGTTTCTAAAATTTTATAGCCTAAACTAAATGATAAATGGATTAATTGAAAACGTTTTTGGCAGAATAATCAATATTGAAAATAATCAGGTGTTGCAGCTCTAGATCACTTGCTGCTGTTTTCATAGTCCTGAAGTTTGATACCAATTCAAACTTTAATGAAAATATAACATTTAGTTCAGTCCCTTTTTTAACTTTACTGCAGAAGTTTTAAGGCCAGTTGGATGTCCATTTTTAATTGTTTTGTGTTGGTTTCCTTCTAGATTTTGCTCCTAATATCAGTTTTGTAAACTAGTTTAGGTGGAGATGAGGTTTTGGTCAAGGCACATTGAACAGTTTGAATCCAATTTTGTCCTGTTTCAGCTGTTTGATTTTATCCACTGCCAAAAGCCAGACAGCAGCTGTGACTATCACAGTCTTTGGAAGTAAAACCTGCACCTATTGGTCTTCTGCTGTTAATGTTGCAAAGTACTTTGGAGGTGTGTAATTAAGTCTTACAGTCTGGAAACAGTATTAAAAGTTCAGTGATTGTGGTTCCACAAACAGTGTGGGTGCAGGGACAGATTCAGCTGGTGAGACATGAGCGGTGTTACACAATAAACATGTGTGTTTCTGATGAATTGTGCTCTGGAGGCCGCCGCTCCCCCGTTCTATCTGGAACGCCTGTAAAAGCAGCCGCTGTGCTCTCAACCAGGTGTAGTGCTCTGCGTTTGCTGCTAATCTGAGGCATTCATCTTCATTACAGCGCCGCCCTCAGGCTCCACAGTGGCTAGGAGGAGAGAGACAGTCGGAGAGGAGGCGTTGGAGAGAAATGCCGGACCTTGTGATGAAGGAGGGCCACAGCGGTTTCTTTTATTACCTGTTGTATGAAGAGACGTTTCGGTTAAGGTTTCTAATTCAACATGCTTATTCTTTAGATCACAACAACCTAAACTACAATGTGTGTAATGGAATTTCCTGCCACAGTGCACATGAATTATTTTCATCATTAATCTGCTCGCATTGTCTACAAAATATCAGAAAATTTTCAAAAATGTCCATCACAGTTTCCTACAGCCAGAGGTATTAGGTCTTCAAATTATTTGTTCCAAAACCCAAATATATTGAATTATCATTACACAAGACAAAGAAAAGCAACACAATCTAACATTTGAGAAGATATAACTTTTGCTTAAACAAATTGTTTTACAAATTTACAGCTATGCTAGCAGCTCTGTGAAGCTGTTCTGTACAGTGGTGCTTTGAGCTAAAGGCTAATAACTTCAGGCTCACAATGAAAATGCTAACATTTCAATGTCTTGCAAGTATGTTTGGTAACACTTTACAATACAATAAAATTGTCAGTAGTTACAAAGGAATGAGTGAGGAAAGAATCACGATCGAACTGATGATTAATGAGTCGTTAATAAGTAGTTTCTGAATAACTCAGAATTAAGGACTATATAGCACATAATAATGATTTACTAGAGAACTGACTGGGAGGTGCTGTATTAATGAATCATCAGGTAATTATTACTTCATAAATATCTGTAAATCGACATAGTGACCACTTTCTCCATGAGTGGTTCCTGATTAATGGCACAAACCTATTAAAGACTATTTACTTAATTATTAGTTACTGTTTTTGTGCCACCTCAAATAAAGTGATGCTGAATGCCATGTAGTTACAAGGTAATCCCTGATTATGACAAGTAGCTACAGAGTTTTTACTGGTGAATTAAAAACTCTGTAGCTTCTTGTCATAATCATAACCATGAAGTATCCATCCAATAGACAGTCCCATTAGTGTCTTTGCTATTATTTATGTCTGTAAATCAGAATATGAATTAGTGCAGAAGTGCAGGCTCTTGCTCATAAAGCTTTTTGCTGTGAAGGCGAGATAACAGTCGATGGGAACGTGGGTGAACATATTTGCGTTTTTATCATCTCAGAGGAATTTTAATCAACTAAAACTGATGTTCAGGCACTAGGAGGACACTGCTGAGACAGATTTTCAGGATACAAAAATTATGAATGTTTGCTTATTCCATGTCAACAAAACACTTACTGTCTTCATGCTCCTTTTGACTGTAGATTTATATTTGAGTTTTAGCCATTACAAGTCTTTCTTTTTACATGCACCATCGTGCACTAAAGTATTCTTTACCCAACAGAGAGTTTTTTTTTTATAGCTAAAATGGCTTCAGGATGGCCTCCCACAGTTCCTGTCAATCACCACATATCACAGTTCACAATACTGCCTCATGATTTTATGTATAAGCAAGTGGGAGTATCAATGTTGTGTACATTCATACATTGAAAACATGTGGGAGTATTGTGTGTGTGTGTGTGTGTGTGTGTGTGTGTGCATATATGTGTTCTTGTGTACCTAAACATGTTTGAATGGGTTTGTGAGTGTATTCTTGTGTGTGTGCGTGTACAGCAGAGGGGCAGGATGAGAGGCAGGCCTATGATAAATGCAGATAGCAGAGCATAGCAGCAGAGAAGAGCGGGATTAGTCTCATAGTCCAATCAGATAAAGATTACCCAGCTGGAGTATGCCCACCCAGGCTAATGTCCCGGCCCTAAGGTGGCATTACACTGTATTATGACACCGATCCACTGTACATCCAGCTGCATGTGCCGGATTACAGTTAGTCACAACTTGAGAGCAACGTGGACAGAAAGTGCATTCAGGGCCTTGCAGCCACTTGTTGAAGTAGAAACTGAGCCTTCTCTCCTCCGTCAGGATGGTATCACTACTCTGAGCTGCCTCTCCCCCTCATCTAATAGCTTGTGTAAAGTGACTGAGCTCTATTGCACTGTACTGTCACTCTGCCCTGCAGCAGCGCGATGGATGCGATTCATTTTGCCCTCGCCTGCCTTTCATTGGACCTCCGCTGAGACTGCAGACAGTCACTGCCGAACACAACTGTTTTATTGGTCTCCACCTTGCCCTCTCTATTGACCACTAAGGCCAAATTACAGGCCAGACATTACAGGATTAGGATGAGGCCGGAGCCATTTGTTACAATTCTTCAGTTACAGCGATGTGCATCAACAGACTCTGATACCCAGGTATCAGTTTAGAGTTCATTGATCATGTTTGAGTGCAGCCTCTGGTCTGTTTAAATTAGATACCGGTGCTGTTATGGTGTAGCACTTTAAACAAAGGTAGCATGTTAAATTGCTACTTGTATAAATTATTCTCTTAGGGGAAGCCATTTTAAATTTGTATTACATGTGGGGTGGTAAACTCTGCCTAGAAGGTAATGCGTAGCCTATGTTTAATGTATAAACCAGCATTTCAACAAACAAGCAACCGCATATAGATCAAACAGCTTGGGAACAGAAACCACAACTCTTTTAATATAGTGGGAAGTTCATTAGCCAGTTAGCTGGCCATTTGGCTAGATTCTGGTCATTACAGATCATGATCCAAACTCTTAAAAACCGTAAAATCACTTTGAATTCCCCAGATCAGTTCTTGTTAAACAAAACCAAGAGTTGTAACATAAAGAGAAACAAAAAATATGTGTCAAATGCATCCATCATTAGTATTGAACAGCAGGATCTCATCCTTTCAAATAAAAAAAAACACTATACCCTGAATCAAACTTGAGAGGACAATGAAGGTTTACCCTTGGAGAGGAGAGGGAGACACCATTTTGAAACCCCAATAGTCATGCCTTCGTGAAGCAGCAATCGTCCGTCCTGACAGAGTTGTTGAGGTGAGATGGACAGTACGGGTACGATGGCACGGTAATTGGTTTTAGTGTATGATAAATGGCTGAGGTGGCTTTGGTCGATGGGAGAGGGGCTGTTAACTTTGGTGGCACTCTCCCATAAATGCTGTCACCCGCTATGTGTGGAGACCCCCCCTCCCCCCAAACACTAGAACCTCAGATATAAATTAGAAAAAATAAAACAACACGCACTGAAGATGGGACATGCGTCAAAGAGGAGCAGCGTTTCAGTTACTACATAATAATCATCCCCTCTGACCCCCGACACATCGTCATCATCACAGCCAGCGGTGCCTGTGTGTGTTTGTGTGTGTGTTTGTGGCTGTAGCCTTGATTTACACGTGTTATTTTTAGCTGCAGTTGGTCCTGTTGGGTGGGGTGTTATCTTTATCCTACATGACCAGAGAACAAATCAATACAAAACATACTCTGGGCCAGTCTTTGTGTAAGCATACTGTGTGGCATCAGAACATGATAGACAATGTTGACCGCCTGCTAGCATTAGCATTTCCATGTCGTCTCTCAACATATTTCCATTTGATGCAGGATGCAGTTCAAATGCTCGCAGAGGCTTGACAGAATACTCCACCAAAAACCTATTAAGCTTGAAAATTGGCTCTGCTGCAACGAGCAACCGGTGCAAGCAAGCATAGTTGCGAGTGACGGATGAAAACAGGATAGCAATAGCGTCAAACACAAGCTGTGTATTGCGCCATGTTCTGTAGGTATGAAGGTGGAAAGAAGAGATGAGAATAATACTGCAGAGAGGTTTGAAAAGTTTAAGTTTTCCAGTAAGTAGACATAACAGCTGTTTCATGGGTATAGTTCAAAATGTTAGATAAGAGGCGATACCACTCTCTTGTCTGTACAGATATGAAGATACAGCAGCCAGTTAGCTTAGCTTATCATAAAGACTGGAAACAGGCCCACTAATTACACATTTTGTTTGTTAGGTTTGAATTTGCAAATTTCTCCAAACCATGGATTATCAAAATAAGGAAATAAGGTTTTTAACACCCAAAAAATAGACTTGTTGCCATGTTTGTGCGTTTGAAAGGTGTGAAGTTACAAGCTTTTATTATGTAAAATTCAAATTGGTGACTGCTGGAAAATCTATGATGTCATTATTAGCTGAAATCTTTACATATGCCGATCAGTACAAAAAGTTCCAAAGATAAATCGGATTGTTATATACAAATGCAGGAATATAATAAGATTTGGCTTTGTTACAGGTATACAGAGTAGAGGCTGAAATTTATTCGAGAATCCTTTGGTTCACGGGATTTCTGTGGGAGTCATTTTCATTGTTCTTCACTGGACTGGGACGGGACGGGAAATAATGTCAATGGGAGGGGGCAGAACGGGAATCATAGATCAGTATATAAATAAAACGCTAGTTTAGGATTTTTCCTGGGACGGCATGGGACAGGATTCAAGCCAGGATTTCTTGGGATAGTGACTATTTTTTTTTTATATCTTAGGTTTTGGGAGTAAAGCTTGCACAAAACAAAGTATATGAAGGCACATAATTTTTACTTTTGAAGAACCGAAACTAAGCCCCACACAAGTTGACTAAACTTTCCAGGCCACTGCAATGCCCAGAGGTCAGAGGTCAAGAGCAAAAGTAGAGAAAATGTGTGTCAGTGTAATTACAACCATCGTCTTGTACTTGCTCTCAGCTGACTGTTTATCAAACAAATGTTGTTCCCTTGAAAATGTAAAGTTTCCATGTTAAAGTGGCTTGAATAACCACTCGATTTTCGGCGAGATTGCACTCTGATTACATAGAATTGATCCTCTTACAATGAAAGTGTAATTACTAGCAGACCAATCTCTGATTCCATCGCGGCAGAGCTCCTCTCCGTTCCACTTCACCGGCCGTATCCTTAAGCTGTGGAAACATCCCAAAGAGACCCTGTAGTAAATGATAATTAACTGCAGATACAATCCATTCATTTTAAGGAGGTGCTATTCACCCCTTTTTTTCCTGCAATGGCACAGAGAAAGTACGACAATCTGCCTTTTGATTAATTGGTGGTGTCCGTGGCGCAGTTCATTTGCAATCTATTACACCGTATTTGCTTTGTGTCAGAACGCAGCCCAAACACACTGCATCATCTCAGAGTTGGGGGAAGGAACAGAAGCAGAGTTGGAGTCTGTTTGGTGACTTTAACCCAGCCGACTGTACGACTGCCTGCTGATAATGATACTAATGCTAATAATAATAACAATGCTAATAATAATAACAATAATGATTGTGTAATGGATATATCACAGCTGTAAAGATTACCATTTATTCTCACAGAGGTTATCTGTGTGTAAAGTAAGATTGTTTCTGTAAAAGATACAACAATTCTACAACTATATTGATAATTGATAGATAATTTTAATATTTTTTTTGCCACTAATGCCAAATATTTAGCTGGTTCCAGCTTCTCAAAGATCTGCTGCCTTTCTCTGTATCTCTTTGTATCTCGGTAAATTTAAGAGAAGGGAAAATAATTGGCAGATTAAACCATTGCGAAAGTAATTGTTAGTTGTGGTCCTAAATCATTTTGTTATTACATCTTGTCATTTTTTTTTTTTACAAAATTCTGGTGTCCAACTCAGTGATTCCAAGAAAACTGTCATTAAAAATTAATTTAGTTTCACATGAATGAAGATTTTTGATGTAATTCACAGTTCTTTGCATTTTGCATCAGCTTGAGCTTTATGTGATTCTGCATACATTGTTGAAAAATATCGTTCTCGTAATATTGATTTCAGTCATATCAGCCAGTTCTACTAGAGTGGAAATGATTCACAGATTAATCGTTTAGCCGAACAACAGAAAGTTAAATCGGCAACTATTTTGATTATCAAGACATTTTTTAGCCCAAACTGCAAAAAATGTATTCACACAGCTTTTTAAATAGGAATATTTTCAGGTTTTCTTTGTCTTCCATTGTATTAAACTGAATATCTTTCGGTGTTGGGCTGCTGGTGAGACAAATCAGGACCTCTGAAGACGTCACCTTGGTTCTGGGAACTCTGGGAAAGCATTTTATGCATAACATAAAACGAAATGGTCAGCATGACTAGATAGAGTGTGTCTAGTGTGATTGGCGTGAAGTGACCCATTAACGTGTGATTTTTTAGTTTGAACTAACTGAATACTAAGATTATTGTAGTGATAACACATTCTCATAATGGACTTGTTATGAATTGTGTTGATTTTTATTTTCACAGTGAAACAAAGAATAGCTGCTGTGATGCATATAGCTAACTGGGATCTTAATAAACAAACAAACAGAGCTGAAAAGAGGCGACAGAGATGTCTCCACCTCTGCAAGGCCCTCTTAGCACCTAGTGGGAGAGCTGCTGACGGCTCTGGTCACAGAGTCTCAGGGCTGAAGGTTCCTGTGGCTGAGCTGTGGGTCACCGCCCTGGGCCGGGTGGAGGATGGAGGAGGACGGCTGGAGGTGACGCCAGCAGGGCAGAGTCTGAGTATGACAGATGGAGAAGTGAGCACAGGGCAAATAAAGAGGGCAAGGAGGATGGAAACAGATAGCATGATGTTCTTCTACAGTAATGTTACACAGCCGGTCAGAGAGAGTGAAGGTGATCCGGTCCAGATGGCTCAGGATAGGTGTGTATCTGTATTTGAAGTATATACAGTGCAAGGCTTTATGGTGTGCATATATATATATATATATATATATATATATATATATATATATATATATATATACACAATATATATATCAGATGTCTTTGGACATCCAATATGATGGAATTGTTTTCTGTGCAACAATACAAAGAAACCAGACAGCGTTGTAATTTCAGACAGACAGCTGATGTGATGGGATTGATTTTTTTTCACAGTTTGGGAGTTTGCACTGCAGGGTAGAGGCAGTAACAGGTTGTGTTTTACTCCTCCTTGCCTGTGGCCTCCATGTTTAGCTTACTATCAACAAAAATAAAAAAAAATACTTAAAAGTTGCCAACTATTACTTTCGTTGTTTATTAAATAATGCTTGTATTTTGATAGTTTCTTGAATTCTCACATTTGAAAACTTGAAACAATCTAATCAGTTATCAAATTAGCTCCAGAGTAATTGACTAATCATTGCAGCAGTAAATAATACATATTTGAAGTGTAAAAACCAGCTCACCAACATATAAAGAGTTTGGAAAAAGATAGTAACCATCAATCTTCCAATTAGTGGTCTAATTCACTCTACCTCCTGAGCCACAGCCGCCAAGAGTTTGTCTTTACTATTATCAACACAATCAGCAGAAGACAAAAGACAGAAAGAGGCACACTGGAATCAGATTTTGTTGAAAGCTGCTACGTCAACTAGGGCTGTCGCGATAACTGCAAAATTGAAATACCGCGCTACTGGTCAAGCCTACCTTGGAGGATGGCAAGCACCGCAACAACCGCAGTGTTCATACTGTACACTTCAGGGCGTGTTAAATTAATAAATGAGTGCTTCAAAAGCGTAACGAGCTCTGTAACCGTTCAAACTCTGAAGCTGTAAGTTTTGCCGTGTTTTGTGTTCTTTTCCTGTTTATTTTAAAGGTTAGCTAACTTGGCGTTAGCATATTGCGCGGGTAATGTGGCTAGCACGCTCGCCGATGTTGGACCAACGTGATCCTGAGGGACAGTCGAGAGAAACTGTGGACAGTAAGCCTCATTTGAATCTCGCTAACTTAGGAGCGTAGTGTGTAGGAAGCCTGCAGCTGTTTTTCATGTTGCTTTCTATGGAAATTTAGTTATAACGTTACTACAGCGCAGTGGTTAGTTATGGACAGCCATTCTGCTCCACACCGGCTCACGAGTGTGTGTGTGTGTGTGTGTGTGTGTGTGTGTGTGTGTGTGTGTGTGTGCGCGTGCATGTATGCGTTGCTGCGGTATGTAAATTGACTTGATAGACATGCCCTGAAGGTAATGAAAAAGGAGTTTGCTTGGCAATGTTGTTGACTAACACGCAGCAGCTAGCTTGTTCAGACCATAAAGCTGCTTTTAGCGGCTCGCTGTGCAGTGAGGTGACAGATACTCTGACTCTGCTATATGGCACCAAATTACTTCATTGATGAAAAATGCAAATGCATGTGAAATGGAAATTATTTCACCACGACAGCCCTAACGTCAACACTCTGGACACATACTCTTCCACACTGGATATAATCATCAAACTGCCCACCTTGTCAGCCTCCACCACACATTAGGCCTGGGCGATATGGACCAAAAATGGATAAGACACATGCCTTTGGTGTGAGAGACCTGGGTTCAATCCTCCACTGTGACCCATCCACCATTGTGTCCCTGAGCAAGACACTTAACCCCTAGTTGCTCCAGAGGCGTGTGACCTCTGACATAAATAGCAATTGTAAGTTGCTTTGGACATACATCGGTATAAACGGTGTTGTCTAATTTTAAATCTCTTTTGAAATTATATTAGTATACCTCATTATACAGACTTAACGCCCAGCCGTACCACACATGCAATCTGGAGTTTCTTGATGCCATAACCCACAGGAACCATAACAAGCCGTCAGCCTACTACACCGAGCGTGCACACTTCTCCAGCACGTCAGTTTCATCATCTCAAGGTTTGACATCCAGTAAGATTGAAGACTTGCCGATGATGCTGGGCTTCTTGGCCTTCTTCTCTGCGTGCTCTTTCAACCTCTACTCTTTGAGTCGCGCTTCCTCTTCGTCTTCATTACTAACAGACAGGTCTAGATACAGCACTCAAGACATTTTCTATCATCTTTTCTGTGTTTTTTTTTATACATTTTCATTGTAAAATATTTAAGTATCAGCTTTTCACTCAGATTTCATGTCCGCTCATTGCCCATCCAAAAGTCACAATATCACAATAGTGTAGAGTGCTGCAATTAATAGAAAGGAAAGAGATAAATGTGGAGATATGCAAATAAGATGCTGGTGATGTGTTACCGTCTTTTCCGATACAAAAATACCATAAATGGTTGGACATAAACCAAAGTATGGGAAGATTTATGGAAATCCATTGATTAGCTGTTGAGATATTTCAGTCTGGATCAAAGTGGGGGACAGACCGTCTGACAGACCTCGGCATTGTTGACAATAATTGGTTAAATAACTGTGCTTGCTCTGAAATCCTATTTTTTACATTTATATAATATTATTTTACTATTACCATACATTTTTTAAATCCACATTCCAGACTGATTTTGGTTACATAAAAAATGAAAATAACAAAGTCGGTTTGCTTTCTTCAGAGGTGTGGCACGTCCACTGATGAGGATGTTGATGGAAGAACCAAACTGGCCTTTGTTCCTGCCTGTCGGTCTCTGAGGGCATCATAGTTGCCTGTCAGTGTGACGCTGCTCTGATAGTCATGTTTACTGCACTCCAGAGTGAGTATTTACTGCAGTCGACACGGCTGGCAGACCCCACTGTGACAGCAAATGGTGCTGTTGGGAAAACACACAGTTGTAATGAGACTGTATCTGTCAAATGAAACTACTGAAAACTGAGTAAACACATGAGTATAAGAAGGATAAAGAGGACAAGGGTTATTATGTTAGAGTGATGACTTCATTGACAGGGTTAATTTAAGAGCAGTGGAAGTTTGACAGTTCAGTTTAGTTTATGTTGGTGTACGTCGGATAAATCTTCAAACTTCTGAACTGCACCACTAAAAAAGAATATTTTCATTTTAGCAAATGTTGAATGTGACCCAACTTTAATTGATATAGACACTGTTTGTTCTATCACTCACATGTCTAGCCGGTGCAGCTTGACAGAGTGAGTTGGGTGTTTAACCTGAAGGATGATGATTTAATAGGCTTCCTACAGGAAATGATGAAAACCTGGTGTCTGGGAAAGGCTGACTCTCGATTATTCATGTCTGTGGAGGAACGTACTGTGACTCTCACACTTAGACAAAGCATCAGCCAAACTGCTGACGATGCTTCTGATTTTTGCTGGGATAAAAAGACAATGCCATGCTAATCTGCAGATCAGAGCGAATCAGGGAATTTGTCAAAATGAAGTCACCGCTGTTATCATCGCTACATCCTGATGTAGGCGAGGATAAGGTGTTGCTAAGTCCACTGAGGAGGATGATGTAATTTCCAGGAGCGCATGCTTCCTCTCTCCTCCCCCTCTTTTCTGTCCTATGTTTTGTGTGTGTGTGTGTGTGCAGGCATGTATGTGAGCACTCACCTTCATGTCTCTGTTTCTGAGAGCATTGAGGAACAGGATGAATTTTTAATGAGGAGCAGCGTGGCTTCCCTTTGCTCCCTCAGATCGCTTTCCAGGACAGGGAGTCTCTCATGATCATAGCAGCATGCACACAGGCAGCTCTGGGACACACACACACACACACACACACCCAAACAAATATATTTTCACCTGGAATTAACTGAAGATGTCATGCAGATCTTCTCAGCAGTGTGGATGAGAGTGAGTGTGACACTGGTGTTGCTGTGAGCCTTTTAGTTGTGTGTCTGTAATCAGCCTGTATTGTGTGTGTCTTTTATGTGTCATGCCGTGACACACTGAGGGCCTACACCGCTCCGGTCTTTAGGATGACTGCATGAACAAGTTGTGAAAATGAATCTTTTATTTACCCACAGTGTTCTTCATACCACTTGCTCCGGGGCAGCCCGGCCAGAAAGTCAGAGCACAGCTAGTAGTTAAGGCTGTGTATCTGGGAGTTGAAATAAACTGAATGAAACCGCCTACAAGGCTTCCCTTCCAAATCCACATGTTTGCATTGATCACTGAGCAGTCATTCTCACCCTGGACAGCACCACGCCTATTTTAGTTGATCATAATAAAATGGTGAGAATTAGCAGAGCAGTCTGATTAAATTATGTCAGATGAGCACAGGCTGTGATGTTGTGGGCATGTAGACATACACTATAGAGCTGGATGCCATTGAAATCAAATAAGAACAGCCTTAAGTTTCTGGTTTTGATTCAGGCCTTAATATTAATAATGCTTCAGTATTTAATATTTTAAGCAAACAAATATTATTGCCTAAATGAAGTACAGTATACATTTAACTAGTTAATATGTAAACAAGAATAAGAAACTGATTAAGCATGTGCTGCAGACACAGTTTGGGTGACATGTCTTGGCCAGAATTGTTTATTTAATAACATCATTGTTGGCTGTATTCCAGGAGTGTGCCAATCACATAATCATAATACTGAACATGCTGGCTTTCTAGCATAGCTGTCTCATTATTGTTATTAGTTACACCTGTGCTTTGCCTGCTGTGACAAGAAAAAGTATCTACTGTTGTGTCTAATGCGAAAACATTAACAAACAAGTAGGTGTACACATGTAACACAGCTTTGCTTAAGGTTAGTTATATGTTCTGTTGTGATGCTAAAGATAATTTGTTTTCAGTTAGAGAAATGTTTTTGTCACAGTAACAGGTGCATTAATTGATTTTTTACCAGTAGGGGGCAGAAATACTCCCAAATAAACTCACAGAAACACACTCCTTATTAACCACCTATTTATAAAGTTGCTAAAGAAAAACACTTGCATATTTACACATCTGGCCAATACACAGTAATATGTGCATCCCTTTGTAGTCATGTTTTTGTGCACCTGAGAAATGTAAGTCACATAATCACTTTCCTTTTTTCCTCTGGTTTGGTCTCTACCAATAGCTGAGAAGAACATCTGTCTCTTTAGTTAGTAGAAGTTTGACTTTCTTCACCAGCCACTCGGTTACTTGGCTCTCTACTATTTCATTGACGAGATTCAGTTTCATTTTGTCACACTTCTTCACAGCGTATTGTTCAGTAGTTTCTAACAGGGATGATATCTCACAACCAACTTCAGAAGTGTCAGCAAACTAAATGGCTGCAAAGCCACCGTTTCTGCCATCTAAATAAATTCCAATATCAACACTAATAGTGTTGGTTCTCAACATTTAAAATGAGCTATATAATGAGCTATATACAGTTTTTTTTCTGGTTTCACTTGTTACCTAACCACTCCAAATGCATAACAGGCTATTTAAGCATTCAAGAGTAGTGACAGGTGCAAACATCAAAGTCAGAATAGGAGCTTTTCCTGTGTGAATGCAGCATTGGCTTGTTTGTGCTTTTTTTCTGAGTTAATGAGAATGTAAGTATTAATGAGTACGCATGAGCTTGTAAAATCAAAACATGGAGCCAAAGCAGCTAAAAGGTTCATTTTTGTGTTTGTTTGATTCCATGTTATCAAAAGTGTTGGTAGATTTTTACATTGTTGAGGTCATAGCAAGAGCAGTACAGGTGTAACTAATAGAATTAATGTTCGCCATGCCAGCACGTCTAATACCAGGATCCTGGAGTTGGCTCACCTAACTGGAATGCAGCCATTATTAATGTCATGAATTACACCTGTGCTCTTAGTGCTATTACATGTCAAAATTTGTGCAGGGAAAATGATCTATTGATCCCAAGTCAGATTTTAAGGTAAACATATCCACGCACTCAACCTCCATGCTTGATTTATACTTGCCACGACATTTTATTTCAATGCCATATTTCAGAGAACACTATTCTACCACTCAGACATTTTCCTAATGTCAGCTGGAATGGATCAATTTGTGATTCTGCAGAGCCAGGCGCACAGAGACTAGCTACATCCCTCACAACTATGGAAGAATATGGACTGTTGGTGTGTTTCATGGATTTTCTAGCTTTCATCATACAGTGCAGGTTTGGTAAAACACTGTAGCTGTCAGACAGCGTTGTTATATGGATCCTTTCAATAGATTTTTCAGCACAAATAGTCCATAGTAAAAGAATAATTGGTCATTATCTTGCACTTAGATTGTAGGCTCTAATGTATTCAGTGGTACTGTTAGTGATAACTGACTTTGTAAAATCAGGCAAAAGCAAATACCAACAGCGACCTTGTTTATCGACACTCTTCATCTAGAAGATTTTTGCATCTCTGCTTTGTTGTCTATGTTTACACCCCTCTGATCCACCCGTCATATTGCATGTCTTCATTTCATCGACTGTCACCGCTGCTGTATATATGCCCTTGAAAGGTCACATGACAAAATGGACACTTAATTTCTCTCATTAACTGTATGGAGTCAGACAAGCTCTGTGTGTGAGAGAGTGATTCTCGAACAGCAAATGTAGGTCATACTCATCATACTCACGTCAAAAATGTGCTTGTAGTACGCAGAGAGACACGCTCGTCACTGCAAACACTAACCACATACAGGCTTAATTAGAATGATTACCCAATAGAATTAAGTGCCGATCACACAGCTTCTCATCTCCTCTAACCCTCCCCCCTTTTTTTCCTAGACCATAATATAAAATTCCTTTAGCAGCTACATGGGGATTTAACTTAAGAGAAAGACACAGGGAAGGATGGGTAGAGGAATCAAAAGAGCCATTGAAGAATTGGCGGAGAGAAAACTGTGTTCAAGAAGATGTTTGTCTTATATGAGGCCGTGTGAGGAGGGGAGGGGAAGTATGGGGGGGTGGGAGGTGAGGGATGCTGGTGGGTTGTGAGCACACACAAACACATATAGACACAAACGTACCCAGCAACATTTACATAGATGTAATGAAACAGGGAAAAGTATGAATGCGTGCCTCCATCCATCTAGCCATCTTGCCTGCCCGCCCTCGCTGCCTTCCCTTCAACTCTTCCTTTTTTCCTCCCTTCCTCCTCCCAGCATGCCGCGCTGCTCGCCGCTGCAGCAGGGCAAGAGATGACATGTGGACACTCAGTGAATTGCCAATCGCCACCGAGGAGAAAGAGAGAGGGAGAGAGAGAGACGAAGAGCGAGAGAGAGAGAGGGAGAGAGAGAGAGAGACTAAGGGGAGGTGGTTTGACGCATCCAGACTGCAACCATTGGCTTTTTTTCCCTACATTAAAGATTAGAAAAAAAGAACTGCAGAGAAGCACTACACTGAATACTGGATATATCCCCCCCCACACACACACTCCTCTCTCCAAGTCTCTCCCTCCTCACCCCTTTGCATCTCTGACCCTCTCTCACGCAACCTCACCCTCTCCCTCTCTCTCTTTCTCTCTCTCCCTCACATACTTTCAGCTCAGGAAGAGAAATCAATAGCCACAAATTAATCATTCTGCCTTGGGCAGTACAAAGGGCTGGGGTGGGTCGGGGGTGGGGGGGCAAAGAGCGGGGCGTTTAGAAAGCAACAGAAAGATATTAAGAGCGATTTCTAGAGATGTTAAGAATTTGGGGATTTTGGGACCACACACCCCAGCTATAAGAAGAGAGTGTTGAAACCAAAGCACCAAAGCTATGAACAGGAGTTTGGTGTTGCATTAAAGTGACAACAAGTAAATCCAACTGCAGAAGAGTTGCGACTGTGACAGTTTACTTTTGGAAACGTTATTTCAGTTGTGTGTTGACCAGTCAAATAAAATGGGGGTTGGCCAATTGGAAATGGGATATGAACAGT
Source organism: Micropterus salmoides (assembly GCF_014851395.1). Taxonomy (NCBI): domain Eukaryota; kingdom Metazoa; phylum Chordata; class Actinopteri; order Centrarchiformes; family Centrarchidae; genus Micropterus; species Micropterus salmoides. The sequence goes on along the minus strand of NW_024040041.1, from coordinate 28,227,526 downwards.
GTTGACTAATAATACTCAGCAGCATTACTTCCTGTTAACCACTGGAAGTTGATTGGATCCATCTAGTGTTGCTGATGCAGGATGACGTGACCAAAACTGCCCAATCACTGAGTTTTATATCAGTCTGTATGACCTCATGTTTACAGAGCCTGTGGCGGAAAAACGTCCAAGAAAAAGAAAAGTTTCTGATGCTTAAAACATAATCATTTGTGTGTAGTTTCCTTGTTGGAGAGTGCTGAGAGAAGTCATATTTAGTAAATTATTGGATTATAATTATTGATGCATTATTGTGTTTATCACTTTGTTGCTGCTGGTAAATATGGCCAATTTTCATTAATTAATATACAGGTTGAGCACACTCCATGTCATCCCCCCAGGGATTGAAAATTAATTTATTCTAACTAATATATAATACATCATAAATCGTATATATTAGTTACTTTTATTATTTATCTGAATATGCAGAGTAACTTGTAACTAACCTTATCAAATAAATGTAGAGTTGTAAAAAGTACAATTTTTGCCATGGACTAAAAGAAAGTGGCAGAAAATGGAAAATACTCTCTCTTTACTATAGTAAAGTACAAGTACCTCTTAAATAAAACACTTTAAAGTGCTTAGTTACTTTCCACCACTTGTGGCTGGGGTGCTCCATGCTAACGTTCTTGCTGAGTGATTGAAGTAACCAGAATAAAAACAAAGACTTTTTAGTGGGAAAAATCAAACAGTTCCACAACTCAAATATCATTAACTTCATAAAGCTGATCAGTTTTACTTTTGAACTATTCCAGCTGAGCGATCATATATTCCTCCGCTGTGCTCACACCAAGAGGGAAGCTTCCGGTCAGCAAACTGATGCAAATGCGGAAGTCCCTTAAACCTGCATACTTTCAGACGGCCAGCACGGGTGACTCTTCTGGTTGCAAAAAGAAGTCCAGCTCCGTTAGAAATAATGGTAAAATGACCCTACTTCTGAGCTGAATAATTACCTTAGTCACTAGTTTCAAGTCTTCTTCAATACAACATGATGTTCATTTAGTAAATTATGGACCCATTTAAAGGAAAATAGACCATAAAGCAGAGTATGCATCAGAGATGGATTATCTACGTCCGGTGCCGCTGGTTGCAAAAACTCAACATGGCGGAGCCCTATTGGCCAAACTCTAGGCTTCAAAATGGCGGTCCACAAACCAACGGGTGACGTCACGATGACTACGTCCACTTCTTATAAACAGTCTATGGCTCACACCCACTTTCACAGCAACAGTCCAGAATAAGTTGACAAATGAGACAATCTTGCAGAATATTTCTTATATAAATGATACATGTTGTTGCAACCTGTGTGAATATGTCCAATGTACTACACAAATAAAAGACACTTGAGAGGATTTGGGAAGTAAGGAGGTCAGCCTGTCTTTTCTACGATGACCTGTAAAATAAAAATCTCCCAGGCACGGCGCCTCGTGGATGCTCAGCAGTTACTTCTCATTTTTGTTTTTCCAAAGTACTTCCATTTTATGACACACATTTTGGCATATTTTGAAATAAGGGTTGAAACTTCATAAAATAAAAGTGAATAACTCTGCATTTTAGTGTTCAGATATATTATACTGTCTCAGACAATTCAATTTGTAATCCTGGGCATAAAGTAGCTGTCTCACAGAGCGGGAATTTGTCTCTCCTATGTGATGCCGGGCTGAGTTACAGAACTTACTGTCATTGACAGAACTTACTGTCATTGGCAGAGATGGGAAAGGTGACTTTGACAGTGTGTGCATGATTCCTAATTGTTATCTGTGCTTTTAAAACTGATTTGAGGTTTGGTGGAAAAGCTCAAATAAACAAAGTCAGTGTGTGCTGTTTGCTGTCGATGGAGCAGATCCAAGCTGCACATTTTGATGACATCAGACTCTTTGGCTCAGAGACAGAGTTTCACGATCACAAGTATTGATCAGCCCTGTCCGAAGCCCTGGGAAACATGTGAATTCAAAAACTGAGAAATGTTTCCACTTGAGAGACGTCCAATAGTATCCAAGATGGCACAAGATTTGTTATGTGGGCATGAGATATTGTGTTTACAGTAAACCAGCATTAGTCACTCTCTCAGGCTTAAACTCCTGCCTTCATATTTATCACTACTCAAATGTAACTGCATTTACCTCACTTTACTTTTATTGGAAATTGCTGCTCTGAGTTTGTCTTTTATGCCTCTCTGTGCGTTTGTCTTTGCGCTAAGACTTTGTTATCTCTCCCCAATAACCTTATCTACTAAACTGCTCAAGTGTTGCTGAGGTTTGCGGTTTTCAGGAACAAGCGGACGCTGATGGAATTATTTAAATTGAGTGAAACCTCAGTTTAAATCATTATTTGACAGAAACGTTTGAAGCGCTTTAAGCGTCAGACAGGAGCAGATACATGTCTCACAATACACTGTTTTTGGTCAGAATTATATCAGGTTTAGTGTCTGCTTTAGGCTCACACTGGCTGCTTTGTTGAAATTCTTATAATTTGTCGACCCTTATTAGTTGTTTTGATGATGCAGTGAGCACACTTTTACTTACAGTTGCAAGTGCACAGAGTACATAAAAGATCCAAGTAGCTCAACTGATCCAAATAACGAATAAGTAATCAATAAAGCTTTAAAATAGTTAGCTATTGGAACATCTAAATGGAAGGTTGTCTAAATCACAACGTTCACTTAAATGTATAATTAATATAAAGTGTTAAATAATATGCAGTTTAATTCAACTGAACAAATTAGGAATATGACAAGTGGCCTGTGGGGTGTGTCTGACAAGGAAGGCTGGGAACCATTAGGTTTATTGTGAAATTGCTTGATGCTCTGAGGTTTTTTGAGTTAAGCTTTGCTATGGTTTGTATGCTGCTGGCAATTTTACTGAGGATAGGAGAGGATAGGTCACTTGGCCTCACAAGATTTAAGTATATAAAAAGTGGTCGGAACATTTCCACAGTTAGAATTTAAGCTTCAAGTATGTTCCTCATCTGCCAGTTCTCACTCCACTCAAAACAACAAGTACTTTGTTTGCCTAAAGAAAGGCCTCTCTCTCCATCTCTGTCTCTCTCTCTCTCTCTCACACACGGTACCTACAGGCACAGTGTTGGTAGGAGTGATCTTTCATCAGACGCTTTTCCTAAGAGAAAGAACAGAAAAGGAGATGAGGGCATCTTACAAAAGAGGGGAGAGTGTTAACATTAATCGTATGCTGGGAGGAGAGGGATATAAGGGACCAGGCTAAAGCAACGAGAGTAGAAACACAAGGAAACCTTATGGGCTTCCTGATGACCTTGAGGTAATGAAATCAGACTGAGGAGAAGAGTAATTTTACTCTTGTGCTGTAGATGTGTTGAGCTTCAGTTTATCCATCTGACTGAAAGACGAGGCAACCAGATGAACTAAACCTTTGGAAGGTGACCATTAGTGGGAGAAGCACAAAATTATGATTTGCTTTCTTACAGAGAGTAAGATGAAAAGACTACTCTTACTGTAAATGTATATGTAGCTGGAGCCAGGAGGTGGTTAGCGTAGCTTAGCAGAAAGACTGGGAACAGTTTAAGCACTACAAAGGGAGGATTTAGTGCATTTGGGTCGCTGTATTGTATTTCATGCATTGTGCAGGGGTTTGAATTCGCTACTCAGTGTTGTCTGTGTGATAGAGGTGAACAACAACTTTAGTTATTAAAACTTGTCTGTTTCTTTATTATATGGGTGGAAGATGCATATGTTTTAATGCTTACGTCATTGTTGAAAAATGTTTTGGCCATAACCACAAGCTGACTGGAAGAAGTCTTCAGAGCCTTTACTTAAGTAAACTTAAAAATACCACATTAAGTAACAAAACTGTAAAAGTACAGAAGTACTATCAGCAAAATGTACTTAGGTATCAAAAGTAATCATCGTGCAGAATTACCCCTTTTGAGTGTTATTATTACATATAAATTGGGAGAAATGCCCACGTTGATGTTGGAAAATTGCAGTCCCAACTCCAAACATATTCGGTTTATACATGAAACTGAGAATAGCAGTAAGTTGTGAGGAATGTTTGATGTTTTGTCTTGAAAACTGAATTAATCGTGAAATTATCAGAATATTACTGATAATTTTTCAGTCAATTGACAAATCAATTTAGTGAGTTGTTGCAGCTCTGCTTTTTTATTGGATTATCATAACTTCAATATGTGCTATCCTAATCTTAAAAGTAACTATGGCTCCAATAAATCTAATAGTACAGTATGTCAAAAGATACCAAAATCAATACAATGAATTTTTTACAGATCTAATTTCCCTCATGTTGGTATGTTTATGCGTTCCTCCAGTGTGGCTCCATGTGTCTGTTCCCAGCGAGTGAGCCTTGCTCGAGTTTGACAAAACCTCAGTGGTGATTGGTGAGAGCACAGTGCGACTTGCTTATTTCCCTTCTTTCTGCGGTGGAAAGACAAACATGTGCACGTAAGAGGTGACATGAAACCTTCCTGGTGGAAAGTGAACATTGAAACTGGAGCAAATTTGTGAGTTTAGTCAAAGAAAGAGAGTTTCTCGCAGTGCAAGATGTATCAGGAACCAAATTCAGGTCAGTCAGTCAAGTGATGTTCAATCATCAGGAACTGCAGTCATACTAAGCTTTGACACTGCAGTAATGTTAAGGAAACATTCGCAGTGTTGAGCAATGCCCTCTGGGCCAGTGTTTTGTTCCTGGCACTGAAATCCTTCCTACTGTGTCTCCACTTGTTGTGACTAACCAATGCGTGTACTTCTTCCACCCCTGAGCCCTTAAAAGAATAGAGAGCTCATTCTTGATCTTTAAAAAATCCTGCAACAGACCACGGATCACACTGTTACCATTTATCTCCCCATCTCCAGAGGGTTTGGCAGCGAGCGACTTCTTCTCGAGGATGTCGTGCAACTGAGCCATTTCCGGATGACGGTGCCTTATCGTTCCATGTGTTATTAGTGTGAGAGATGGAATACAAAACATCCTGTTTTCACTGCAAAGAAAGACTGACATATGAACATAAGGGTGAATCATAATCACTGTAAATGTAGCCAACTGTAAAAAGTACCTCTCACTCCCCCTCTCAGAGAATATGATTATGGCTCTAATATTCAGGCTGCATGGATGGATTGATGCTCTGGTGGGTTGCAGAACATTTCCAGCTCTTGTCATCTCTTCTAAACACACAAGATGGTCTTCCTGAGCTTTTTTATTCTTTTAAATAGCTAGAGAGCTGTGTTATGCAACTCTGACGTCATTTATATCAACAGTCACCACAAACCATCAAAGGTTCGGTAGTGATGTGTCAGGTGGAATGACTTGGCTCTGGATGCTCTGTAGGTATAACCTGATTCTCTGTTGGTGCCAGAGGCCTGGCTGAGCATGATGGACAATGGCCATGTTCCTGAGTACTATTATGCTGCTTATAATATTGTATTGTACAACTGCTGTGTATGTGTAGTATGTTAGCTGAAGTTCACATGCACAGCCTCTCAGAGAAATCTGCTGCACTTTCTACAAGGTCATGTTAACATATTTTCATAGCCATTAACTTTAAGTACATATTCTATAAAAACTGCATATATTTGCATTAAATTCTACAAAAATGCCAGTGCTATTTTGTGTACCAGAAATAGTCTAAAGCATTTTGGTCAAGGATGTAATTAAATTTACAACATGGCAACCTTGCTATGGCACCCAGCAGCGCTTGTAGAAGCAGCACCCGGTAGCAGCAGACCACGATCCACCAGGCCCAAACAACTGGACCAGGCGCCACGGCGGGTGCGGTAATCACTCAGAGGAGAGAAGCCATACTGGCCCAGCTTGGACTTAATTCTGCTCTTAAAGAGCCGGTGTGGACAAATTGGGACTCATGCAACAGAATTCACAGACTGTTGTCCCAACATCGTTGCAGAGACCTGCCCCATCAACATCCTGGATCAAGCACTCAGCAGGTGGTCCATGTTCTGAGCTGACAGTGCAAGACTCCGGCAAGATGAGAGGAAGTGGTGTTTTACATCAATGATGCTTGCTGATCAAATATGGTCAGGACGGACTCTGTTTCCCAACTGTTTATTGTGAAGATGAAACTTTCATATTATCATTTGGTTGCTGCTGTTTACATTCACCCCAGATGCAAATCCAAAAAATACACTGTGGAATGTTCGGGGTGTATACGTGTCTGTATATACGTACATAAATAACTTTATATGTTGTTTTATTTTATTTTATATGTTACCATATTTTAAGATAGGGCCACACTTAATTACATGCTACATGCTAAACTACAAATTTCGTTTTATTATGCAGCCTAATAAACAACCTTGTACCTTGTACAAGGATTGGTTTCTAAATTTAGAAACAGGTCGGATAGCTGTAACTTTAGTTTCATTTCTATATATATATATATATATACACACACACACACACACACAGTTGTTAACAAGACTGATCTACTGAACATGGCAGACCGCCTGGTCTTAAACACTCCAAAGTTTTGATACACTTCACCAAAGTCAAACTGACAAATGCAGTATTTGCAGGCAGGTACTCACGACAAGTCCCCTGCTTAAATATTTATCTTCTGTCCATCATGGTAAAGTAAGATCCAAAGAAGAGTCAAAACTTTTGACCTCTTCAGTCGTTTTTTTCCTTATCTGTGCACTGTGGAAGTATGCAGGGGGTGAGCCAGAAATCCCAACTCTGCTTCTGGTGACATTTTTGAGAACTTGAGAAGGACGAGTGTCCTGCATCAGCCATATTCTGTGACCCGTCAGATTCTGTGACCTGCAGCCAGTGGTACAGCCAGTAATAATACCACACTATAAAAATACTCTGTTACAAGTCCTGTGTTGAACTTACGTAAAAGTATGGTGGAGCTCATTTTAAACAATTTTGTATTGGACTGCAACTAATGATTATTTTCTTAATGTATTAATCTGCTGATTATTTTCTCCATTAATCGATTGATTGTTTGGTTTGTAAATATTCTGAAAATAGTGAGAAATGCTGTCACAATTACCCAGAGCCCAAAGTGACACCTTTACAATGCTTGTTGTGTCCAACCAACAGTCAAAGACCTCAAAATTATTAACATCCATCCATCCATCCATCCATCCATCATCAACCGCTTATCCTGCTTACAGGGTCGCGGGGGGGTCGGAGCCAATCCCAGCTTACATTGGGAGAAAGGCGGGGTACACCCTGGAGAGGTCGCCAGTCCATTGCAGGGCAAATTATTAACAATATATTATAAATATACTCAAAAGGAAAAGCAGCAAAGCTGGAACCATGAAATGTTTTTGCATGAAAATTATTAAAATCATTATCAAAATAGTTTAAATTGTACTTGTACATTTCATAATGTGTAAAGTAGATATAAGTATAATATATAATAATAACTAAAGCTGTCAGATACATGTATAGTGAAGTAATAGTACAATATTTCTTTCTGAATTGTAGTGAAATAGAAGTAGACAGTGGTATGAAAAGCAAAGACTCAAGTAAAGTACAAGTACCTCAAATGTGTACTTGAGTAAATGTACTTAGTTACATTCCACCACTGCTTGTTGCTTTATCGAGCCACAATACAGTATATCCATATTAGAAGTAGATAATGACGACTGGTTGACAGGTGTTATGTAATAAAAGGTCAATGTCAGCCTGCTGTGTGAGCAAAGAGTTTGCAGTACAGGTCTGCAGTACTTTTGTGATAATACACTGAATTTTGGATGATCATGTAAAACACCACACCACAAAGCACAAAGGAGAAGAGATAGATTTCCTTTATAAACAGTACACAGCTAAAGAGAAAACTTATGTGCATATGGTGGTTTTTATGCCAGTGTGATGTGCCTGTGTGCGATGGTGAAGGGAAGAGTAGGCGGGTGCCTGAATACACAGCATACTTAGGTAGAGTGTGTTTGTGCGTGTGTGTGTGTGTGTGTGTGTGTGTGTGTGTGTGTGTGTGTGTGTGTTGCTGAGAGCAGTGCTGAAGTGCATTTAACAGCCTGGGAGGGCGATCAGGACCCCCAACGCCCTGCAAACACAAGAGTGAGTCAGCCTGCACTACAGGCCTGTAGACGTGATCATACTGAACACACAGTTAACAGATTACACAAGCAAGCAAAACCATCATATACACTAATGAATATATAATATACACTTAAACATTATAGGATGATGCTCTCCATATCCATTATTTGACATATCGGAGTGTAACTTAATGTAAATAATAAATTATTAGTCGTTTACACCAACTTTTTCAATTTTACTACATTCTGAAAATAGTATTGGTTGTGAAATTGGTTATGGCTGTCTGTGATTTTTGTATTAATTTATAAATTATGCTTTTATTAAAGTGTCATGCATACAACCAGGCCCAGCGCACATAGACTGACATGACACCACGAATTAATATCATACAGATCCAGAAGACCAACTCAAACAATTTTTACAATCAGATATTCGTTATTTTGTACAACAAAATGCACAACACTGGATGAATCAGGTTAAATATTAATTAAATAATTCATCTCTGCTTCTTTTCCAGGTGTTTGAGACAACGTTAGCAAACTTAAACACATCATAATAACAACCATTACATTTTATCATCTGTATGCAGTGAACTTTTACTTGAGTATTTCCATTTCATGCTACTTTATAATATTTATTGTACTCTTTACTCCCACATTTGTCTGACAGCATTAGTTAGTAGTTACTCAGATCAAGATTTTGTAGGTCAAACATATGATCTACACAACAGTATATACAGTTGTTAAAAATAGCTTAGAAGGTAATTAATCAAATATAAAATACCAATGATAAATATATAATAAATGTAAAGAAACTTTTGATAGTTAAGTACAATTTCCTGCTAATAGTTGTGTATTTTTACTTTAGTATTTTTGAACGCAGGACTTCCACAGCTGTCTGTACAGCAGAACATTTCAGTTTTGAGTCTAGATTCCATGAAAAATTTACTCTCTAAATTATCATATTTTTCACAGTACATAAGAAAATAGCTGTCAGTTTCCTGTCTCACCAAATCACTCATTTCACACAATCTGTTTTCCTCCTGAATAGTTTTGAATCGACCGACCTCAATGGCCAGAGGAAGAACTGTAGTTCTCAGCTGTGCAGTATATTTTCAGACATTTTTTACTTCAAACTTGAGTAAAAGCTTTCTTTAAATAAAGTTAACATTACAACACAAATGATGTGTCACTTAAGTGTCCTGCTACTTGACCATATTACTCAGTATGCTAATGTTTTGTCCTCATTGACTCTCAGTATCTTTTTCTGTGTTCATTTACATTTACATTACTTTTTAATTGACACCTTATTCAAAGTGATGCACTCGGGGTGCACAGTGTCATTCTCAAGGACACTTTGACAGGGTGCATGAATGCTAAGACAAAGGCCTCTGTTAATCATTAGAGTACAATGGAAAACAATTTAGCTTAGTTCAGTTTAAAAAAGAGGTACTGACATGATCTCCAGTAGTTATTTTTTGTGTGTGTGTTATAGCACAAAACTGGATCGTATAGCTCAAAATGAAACTTTTTACATTAACACAACTTTCATTTCCAGACAAGAATGTTTACCTCTCAGCAGCAAGGCACAGTTTTTAGTTAAACTCTGTTTATTTTAATAATCCTGTGTGACTAAATCAATAAAGGTAGGTTTATTGTCACAATATAACAAGTTATAGAGTGAAATTTAGTTTTGTAACTCCCTTCTGCTACATAGCAGACAATAGACATTAATAAAGAATCAATAATGAAAAATGGTAAACAGAAATAAACTATCATCACTGGAAAAGTGCTGAGGATGAATTAGAGTTTAAGAGTCTGATAGCTTTGGGGAAAAAGCAAATAAATAAGTTATACTAAATTCAGTTCCGCAATTTAGAAACTCTATAAGAACACCACACTGTTTATACAATTTACAATCTTATTCTTACACCAGTTCTTAAGTAATTTAGTGTAGATTTCAAATGATTTGATTAACTGATTAGTCGATCAACAGAATATTAATCTGCAATATTTCTGATCATGGTTAAAGTGTTTTTCAAGTAAAAATGTTACAGTTACAGCTTCTCAAGTGTAAGAACTATGTCTTACAGTCTTATATGACTGTAGGTTGGCCACAACAAGCGATCTGAAGATGTCACCCTGGACTTAAGGAAATTGTGATGGACATAATTGACGAAATGCTTAATCTCTTGGCTGAGAAAATAATTTGCAGATTAAATGATAATAAAATAGTCATTTTTTACTGGGGCTTTTTTTTTTACATTGTGCAAAAGAGATAAAAATTATTCTACAATTAAACCTAAAGTGTCTCTTCTTCCTCCATCTGTTCTAACAAATATATCTGTTTCAATCTATCCAGTACAGTATGAGCTTTATTGGTTGAAAAGTTGAAAAATATGGCTAAAGCAAGGACATAAATGACAATGCAATAAAATCAACAATCACAGATAAAAAAAACATAGTAAATAAATAGTTCATCTTATAAAATGTTGGTTGGAGGAGCTGTTTTTGTCCGGTACTCTTGTGATGCATTTAATATTAAACAAGTTTCTGGACATCCCTGAAAAACGGAGCTTCGTTGCAAACAAAATAACTTGTAGTCCTTGTTTATAAATCACCCGCGAAAGCAATCGCAAGAAAGGCAACCGTAAGCAAGTCGCGAATTCAAATAAGTCATCAATGGAGTCTTGTGATTGGTTCGCTCGCTCCACGTGAAAGCGTCTTTCTTCAGACACTTTATGTGCTTGTCCCTGCAATGTTACTGCTTTTATTCACAACACGGCCATACAGGCATTTCCCCTGAAAGGTCTTGAGGTGGGAAATTGTCTGTTCGCATTCATGACCCCATGCAGAAAATGTTCCTGAAAATTTCAGGGACTGCATTTCTGAAAGTGATTATCCCTCCTCTCCCTCTGTCTCAGTGTGTGTGGCTCACTGCTCATACAATAATCGTTATAATCTAGTGAAACAGCTGCATCCACTGCCTTTGATTTGTGATCTTTTATAGTTGCCAGTAAAAGTAACCCCTCCCCCCTCCTTAGATCTGTCCTCAAGTGTTCCCACTGTTATTAATCGCAGTTGGGAATCCAGTTGATTTAAATAAGAGAGCGGCACGTTCACAAGATCAATGTGCAGCTGTTTTAAGAGGGAATTTATGATGGCCAGCCTCTGTCCCGCTGTGCTCACTGTGCAGATTTTGTGCTGATACGTGAGCTCACATCCAGGGCTTGTGATGTAAATCATAGGAAAAGGCCGGCAGCAGGGTCAAATCATTTAGGGTTTCATCACAGCGAATAAGCATCAGCTACAGCTTCATCATCACCAACGCAGAGAGGTGAACAATCCTGCACGCGGATACCACAGTGCTGCTGCCAGTTTATTAAAGTGAATTGAATTGAGTGTGATGTTTTCCAGGCTGTGGATATAAACCCGAGGTGAGATTGTAAAAAGGACGCTTTGTTCTTCTGCTCAGATGCAAAGCACAGCTGTGAGCTTCGCTGCTAACACCGAGAGCAGGAGCTCAACACACACAAGGGGCATTACACCACCCTTGTTTCTGTGCAACACTAAGTTTGACAGCTATCTGATTAGCTTTAGCCAACCTGAAGTGATAAAAGGGAAAAAGCTGAAGTTAGAAATAGACAGGGAAAGGTAGTGATTGCTGTTTTGCTTGTGAGGAGGATTAAGGGTTTGTTTGGAGAGCTGATGTAAGCCTGAACTAAAAAAACACTTAGAACAACCTTCTGAGAGTTTTTCCTTGCATGCCACATCCTGAACTGAGGATGCATGTAAACATTTACTTATTTATAACATCTCCTGTAGTCAGTGTCCTTATGTGCTCTCACAATTCCACCTCACAGCAAGCTCCAAATCATATCTCCAGATCTAATTTGTTGGGGCTGAGGCTGATGGAGACTGAGCAACAAAATTCACAACTCAGACTACAGAATATGACAGATTCTGGGTTTTGAATAGAATTTCATAACTGTTGAAAATGTGTAAATGTAGCTCCAATGCTAATTCCTACACTGAATTAGCATAGATCTTGCAACCATTTTAATAATGGTAATTTTTAAGCAAAGATACCAACCATAAAAAGGTCCGGGCTCCTCCAATGTGAATATTTTTGAACTTCTTTTCAGTTTGTAAATTGAAAATCCTTGGATTTTAAACATGTCGATTGGACAAAATCAAAATATACAATTTGAATATATAAACGTGGGGTTTGGGGAAATAGTGATTTTTATTATCCCTTTATGGATTAGACGATTAACTGATTAATGTAGAACATTTTAAAAAGATTAATTGATTCTGAAAATAATCATTAGTTGCATCCATACATGTAGTTGCATGTCATTCTCCATCTCTATCTCTCCCCTTGTTTCATGTCATCTCTCCTCTGCTATACGGTATAATCAAATGAACAAAGGATTAACAAAGGATTTAAAGACAATATAATGCAGAATTTAAGTATTGAGCAACCTCCTGCACATCATTTATTTAATTTGGGTAAGATATAAATAAGGATCATTAAGTGCGATGTCTTTGTAAACAGTGTTTCCTTGCATGTTAATGTGGACTCTGCTGGATGAAGCTTTTAAGTTCATGCCAGTCCATTAATTCAGGTCTGAGGGATTAGGTGGAGGTTTGTTGGAGTGCGGCGCTGTGCTGCAGGCAGGACTCAGCTCAGTCCTGCAGAGAGGACGCTTTAGGTCCTGCAGCGGCATGGTGAGAACACCCGATGGTTAGTTTAGCTCTGTCTTACAGCTCTTCCTCCTGCAGAGCCCAGTCAAATAGATATTTTATCCAATACTTCTGCTCTGTCTGTTTTTCCTCATCTTGGCCACCAGTGTTTAGAGGAAGTTGCATCTGACTGTCGTCCTTCTCTGGCCCTAAAGGGCCCTTTACACTTCGCGATTTTGTGCTGTCTGAGATGAAAGTTAACAATCATGAGAGAAATGTGGTAAGACAGCTGAACTGGAGCTTGTGTCAGAAATGTTATAAAATTCTCACAATGTGCCTGCTGCTCCGACCCACGTCTATCTGAGCATGACTTACAACGTTTTGTGAGTGCTGTTTTTGAATAAAAAGTGAATAAAAAACACACACCTTCTCCTCCTACTCTTTTGGTCAGCACTATGGCCAAAGTTTTTTTATTGTTTTGCTGCTTTTTCGAAAAACAAGAGCAGCACAGAGGGTTGATGAGAGCCAATGACGTGCCTCTGCTGTCATATACTGTTTGCGGTTTACAGTGTAGCACTAGGATTCACCACGCATTTATCTGACATGCTTCAAACCGATATACAGTCTGACACATATTAGACCCATCCTGCATGGTGTGACATGTAATACAGTAAAACAATTGTTGCTGGACTATTCAGGCGCTCGCCTACTCTTCCCTTCACCAAAGCACCTTAAATCTATTAAAAGTGAGGAATAATTGAGGTGTATCTCAAAAGACTTAAAGTCATCTAATGTGAATTGTTCTGCCTGTGGGGCACTTTGTAAGCAGGAGAGTCTAAAGCACCTCAGTTTTTGTGTGTTCAGATGTTGGTCATGGAGTTCTGAGTCTGACTGGCTGATGTGAAAATCTGACGACAGCAATACAGCAAGCCCTGATGAGTTGTTTTAATTGACTCTTTGAATCTCTCTGTGGTCCCATTATAATTTGTGATTTTGGTTGTCGTCACCCCATGGATGAGTCAGTGTGAATGAGTTCAAAATCTGCTTTTGCATCTTAATTTTTATTCTGACGCTGAATTTTCATAATTATATACCAGGTTTGGCAGATAGGAAGCAGCACTGAACGTTATTGGTCAGTGTTGCTGTTAACAAACCAACATTTTACAAGTTCAGCTCTGTTTTCAATTTCTCAGTGTTTACAAGCTCTTACTCACCTTCCTCTAGTCTTTCTCTTGACTGAGTCGACGATTTTCTCAGTCAGTTCCTCTTGTAGCAAAACTGCATCCATCTTGCTGCCATTGCATTGTTGTATTTATTACTGTGCATGTGTTCATGCTGCCTCCCAATGTGGTTTGTCAGTGAATTTGGACATAAGGAAAATATTAAATGTCGCTGTGAAGGGTGGAAGCCAAACTCCAGGGATAAAATAACCAAATAAACACCTTCCTGGTTGAAGTTGAGCGTATCAATGAAATCCCTGATATCCGTTCTAACTCTATTGTGTGTATCGCAATTCTGTCAAACAGCTGTTTTTAAATGAGGTTGTACTTGTTTCGAAAGTCTCCGAAAGCAGGATCACAAATATGCAAAACAGTTTCCCCCCGTGGAGCTGATTACATGATTGTGATTGGGGTAGGTGAGGTGTTACTTTTGCAATTGCTGTTATTAGTGCGAGGTGTTTACTTAGCCTGCTTTCTGGGAATGCCTATCTCTGTGGGTGCTGCTGAGGGACTCTTCTGAGAACTGGACAGCTCTTGCTATGTCTGACCAGAAGGCTGTGACGCACTCTGCTGTGACACCGGTGACTCACTGGTTCGCTGTTCCTGGATCTGTGAAATCTCATCCTACCCTTCATTGCGGTTTCCTGCCCTGTTCCATGATCTTGCATGTCCCAGTGTGTCAACACGTCCTGACTGAGACACACAGATAGACCACGGGCAGGAGAAATCTCTCCCACTCCTTCTGACATCTCCTGAGCTGAGGGTGATGTTGCTCGTCTTGTCTTTATTTATGATATACTGACATAAGAAGACAGGCAGAGGCCTATTGTAAAGAATCAAAGGCAAAAAGGAAGGAATAGTACAGGACTGGGGCTACAAAAGGATCATAGATCTACATATATACATACATTTATCTATTCCAATAACCTGAACTTGTTTGAACTCATAATGCCTTGGTTCTAGGTTCTGACTACATTTCCACTGTGTTTTACAAATCAGAACAATTTATATTAAGTCAATGAAAGGTGACAGCGCCCCGGATACCAGGACAAACATCATCATTTTTATACGAGTGCAGCACAGACAACAATGGAAAATTTAATTACTTTCATACATCAGTATCATTGGATTAATAGAAGAACCCCATGAGGAGTAGAAGGTCAACGGATTGGATCAAAGAGAGTACACAAGACCGGCACCGGACCTGCTCCCCCCATGTTACTGTTAAATAAAGTTAAACTAATAAAGTACTCCAAAATACTGTGCATACAAAGTACTTTTGTACTTAGTATTGGGTTTGAATAAGTACTTTGTTATAGTAAGGGGAGCTTCGTAGTCTTAGTGACAATAATAAACATGTGGTTAAAGTTACGTGAAGATAGTTGATCAATGCTTGGTTGTAAACGGTAAACAAACAGCAGACTGCCTAGTTAATGTCGGATGTCTTGTTGACCCCCTGACCGTGATGAGTAACGTATACTTTTGTCACTCATTTTGATTCCTGCAGATTGGTCATCAAGGGGGTTGAGGAAATTTCATCTAGAAAATTCTGCTGTGGTTTTGGGGCAGTTGGTGAAACGACTGATGCTGTTGTTCTGTTGACTGGGAGAACAGTCGCTTAAATAAATAACAAAGCAGCAAAACACAGATCTTCAGAAAAATAATATTAACTGTAAATTGAAACAAACTTCCCTGCATAGCTTATTTAAACACGTGTCCTGCATTATTAATTGCCTTTTAGCAAGTGACATTTTTCTGTTGCGTTTTTTCCCCCCTGCATTTACTACCATCTCCTGAGCAGCGCCGAAATTTGTTTATCCTCAGAAACTCGCCCCCTAAAGTTGGGGGAGTGCGGTGGAAACAGAAGCAAGACCTGTGACAATGGCTACACGTAAAGTTCCTTTAGTAGAAAAGGCCTAACCCAGTATAAAACAGGACACTATAAATAAAGGAGGTCTGAAAGAAAGCAGTCGGGTGAAGCGAATATGGCGTCTAGCCTCCATACACGTTCGCTGCTCTTTTGGTAGAGGATCACAGGTGATCATCTCCTCCCTTCCTATTTCTTTTCCATCAACACATCATCTCAGTAGTAAACAGACCCACAGACCGCCGCAGCAGCTCTCAGCTCACGGACAGACACAGATGTGGCGCGTTTCACGTCATGAACGGTCGACATCCCAGTGTTCAGGGCAGAGAGGAGCGGCTTTGTTGGGCAGAGCAGAGCTGTGGGAGGTCAAATGACTGTCTCACGTCTGTCAGTCATCCTGACGGCACCTCGCTGCCTCCATTAGTCTGCCTCCCACCTACAGCTACAGCTGCTGTGTTTCATACCTGCCAATGTCTCCACAGCCTGCATCTTTATTTGCCAAGCTGCTAATATTGTATTCTTCTTTTAGTGAACATAGTGAATAAAGAAAATGTTTTCTCTTTCAGCTTCTCACTATGAGTAATAGGATCCAACATGAACAAGAAGAGCAGCTGAGTTTTGAGTGTTAAACTCTTAAAAACTCTTATTTTATTTTGCTTGTTTAGTCCTAATTATTGTTATCGGTAAATACTTAAGATTAGAAGCAATGCTCTCGTGGTACCTTTAAAAACCCTTTTTTGATTATTCATATATATAAATCCCTCTCCTTTTCTCTTCCTGTAAAACGAAGTGTTTTTGATGACTCATCCTGCACTCGGGGGCGTATGCATAAATTATGTCCAATCAAATGTGATTTGGAGAAACAAGCTAAACTTTCTCATCATACACAGATGTGAAAACCAGATCACAGTGAAACCAGAACATCTGGTAAGAAAACCTTGTTTAAAATGCTGTTGACATTTGTAGTAGCACAAATGACTAAAAAGCAAACCTCGATACAGAGCCTTTCTCAGCAGTATGTCATGTGGTTCTCTCCATATGTTGAGATATAGCGATGAAAGATGTACTGATGAGACTTTGCATTGCGTTACAGAAGCTCATGGAAAAGAGGAAAGCCCGACGTGACATCAGGACTTCGGCTCTCTATTGGCCTTTTGTGGCCTGTTTGTTCCATTTCCTGTTTTGTCTTTTAACTTACAGTCGCAATTACTAACTACAGTCACATGCAAATTAAGTTGATGAGATGATGTGTAGCTTACAAGCACCTAACAACTAGCTCACTTGTTTCATTTTTCATTCCATTTATTGTTAATTTCTGCGGGGAGAGTGCACAATTAAAAAGTAATTGCACCAGAGTTAGTGAGCAGCTAATTTGCATATGTTGACAAAAAAAACAACATCCACAGAACAACAAGTACACTACATAAAACAGCACAATACATTATGTTCTTCAGTGTAAGATTGATAAAATCTGTATGATACATACAGTAAATACAAGAAATACAAGGCAATCATCGGTGACCATAGATTGTATATAAGAAGTGGACGTAGTCATCATGACGTCACCCGTTGGTTTGTGGACTGCTGTTTTGAAGCCTCGAGTCTGGCCGTTAGGGCGCCACCATGTTGAGTTTTTGCAACCAGCGGCACCGGACGTGACCGTATTTGGACGAGACAGTGGAGCTAACGGCCGTGTGTGGAGCTAGCTAGCTTGCTTAGCTAGGTGCATCTGTAATTCACATTAACTGTCATTTTAACAGGGCTGACAATTTTGTCTAGCGAACAACAGTCTTAAAACTAAATGTACTAACCAGAGAAAGTGAACAGCCAACTCTTAATAAGCTTTTTCAACTTTGCTGGTTAAATTTACACAGTGCCACGGTTACGAGTCACTCTAGCCTGATTGACAGGTTGCTATGGTAATGCCTTGTCAATCACAGATAATCCCGCCCTCAAGCATTCTCTACTTTCTGGTCTATTTTCCTTTAAATGGGACCATAATTTATTAAATGAACATCATGTTGTATTGAAGAAGACTTGAAACTAGTGATTGAGTCCATAAACTTATTAGGAAAGTGTTTACAGTGGTAATAAATCACGTGAGTATTAGGGTCATTTTGCCATTATTTCTTCATTATTTTGACTTCTTTTTGCAATCAGAGGAGTCGCCACCTGCTGGTCATTCGATAGAATGCAGGTTTAAGGGACTTCCGCATTGGCCTCGCTTCTCAGACCGGAAGCTTCCCGCTTGGTACACAGTTGGGCTGACTTTAGCCAAAGCTTGAGGCTGGCTTTAAACACTGCAAAGCTTCCTGAGGTTTTGTAGTTTTTGTGTATGGAATTCCACTTCCCCACTACTTTACTGAATTGCGGTACCATGTCACCCCTAATAGATGCTCTAGAGGAGGGGGTGCGAGACTATGAATCATTTTAAACATCAGAAATGCATTAGAGTAAAATAACAAGTTATCCAAGTTGAGTAAATAATATTTTTTCAGGATGTTTATTTGCAGCAGTACATTAGCTTGATGTTTTTGTGGTGAAAAGCAAGAGCACTGATGTTTCAGTACAATGATGCAGGTCATTCAGTAATTTACATTTTTTCCTTACAAGCAATCGCTAAACCTGCTGATTTTTGCTTTGTTGGTCTGGAAAGCTGATTTATCAACTTGAATTAAACTGCAACTTTTCACCCAAACATGTATCACATATGTTACTTATAATAGACTTTTGAAAAATTAGCTTGCTACACAATAATAAGTCTACAGGCTGTGTGTAATCAGAATAGTTTCCACTGTTATGGATGAAGAAATATTGTATTAACACACATTTTGAATGTCACACTCAGACAACTTTTAATGTGGTATCATATTGTTATAAACACATAAAAAAACACAAGTACCAACACATTCTGATCAGTCTGATGCAGTTCATTCATTTGTGCCTCCTCCTCCTGAACCGATAACATGGGTGAGGGAGGTGTGAGTGGAGGCAAACAGGCCTTCATAGAGGGTTGTCTGAACGGCTGTGGTTCTCCAGATGCTCTCCCTAAGACACATAATGCTTGAACAATTTGGTCAGAGGCCCTCTGAAATTATACCATGTCTGCATATTCTGTTTGATTTTGAAATACATCACATTATTTGCGCTAAATATGCTCTAACTGTCATGTCACTGTGTCTTTAAGTCTTCACACAACAGTTCAGATCCGGTGCTGACATGAAAACAGCATGTTTGCGCAGCTCGAGATGCCCTGCTACATCTGTGTTGTGTGTGTGTGTGTGTGTGTGTGTGTGTGTGTGTGTGTGTGTGTGTGTGTGTGTGTGTGTGTGTGTGTGCATGATGGGAGAGGGAGAGACAGGGCCTCCCTGCCTTAGCGGGGTCATTACCAAGATGAATATAGTGATTATAAGGATGAAAAAGGTGTGATTATGAAGATGAATAAGGCGATTAGGGCTCTTGTCATTGCTGCTAGGGCGGCTGTTCATTAGGAAGTAGAAGATGTCAGCGCACATGCGTGAACCCATTACCTTTTCATCCACAGGGGATCCGTATGCACACATACCTATACATTCATGCACATGAGAATGCTGCAATGCCCTAACACCAGAGCAGAGGAGACCATTTGTGAGGTTAAATGACCCATGTATGCAATATATCTCTCTCCATTGGTTGTTCGGGGCTATAATCCTGCTTGTTTTTTGACCCGAAAAGACGCGGACATACCTGACTGCCTTTGCAGTCTGCATGTTGCTGCATGGGGTAAAGCTAGCTTGCAGTCTGCCGTGCTGGTACTGTAACAGCAGCTGACTAATGCTGCATGCTGTGTCACAGAAGCCGCTGTGTGTCCAGGGGTTAAAGACACCTCACCGGCTCCGTCCATGTGATCCTTCCCTGGTAGGGGCCCAGATAGCTATATCCATGGCAACCGAAGCGAACAGTTACGATCTCCACATGGCAACGGCTGCCGTAGGGGACTGAGGATGGAGGTGGGAGGAGGAGGAGGAGGAGGAGGAGGAGGAGGAGGGTATAGGGGAAGGGGGAGGGGAAGGGGAAGGGGGGGGGGGGGGGGGTCTGGATGCTGACGCACTCTGTGGCTGCCTATAAAGTTTTTGAGAATGCCGCCCACTGACGAATCAGAAGTGGGCTTGAATCTCTCTAACTCTCTCTCTTTTAAACGGCACCTCCTACTCAGTCAAGAGTCCTCCTGACCCCCTGCAACCCGTCACCCCACTCCACCCTCCCCTTCCGATCATGCACCTCCTCCGTGTTTGTGTCTCATCAAACCTTTGTCTCAGTCTGCAGTGCTGTGGCAGCTGTGATCATGTTTGAGGGTTTAGTGTGTGTGGGCAGGTCTGACCGGGATATGTCTCTCCTCGGGCATCCAGGAATGATTTGTCCGGTTCTTCTCTTATCCTACCTGCATATATGTACAATGTGGTGATAGCCGATCTAAATACAATGTGGAGAAAAAGGACTGTCATGCACCCTGGACATGATAGGCTGTGCTAAATCTGACACAGAGATAACGTGGGCAGCATGAGGATCTCCGTGTGACAGTAGCAGCACCAGTCAACACAAGTACAATGGCACATTTCAAAGAATTTGAAGAAGAAGTTGAAGGGTTATGGCAACTCAGTGCTTCCGGTTATTTCAAATAATTCACCAGTAAGCTTTTGTTTGTCTTGAATGAAGTGTTTGTGGGAAAATGTGTTGTGTGTGTCATATTAAAAGCTGCAGTTAAATAAAAAGATTTTTCATGAATCATGGTAAAAGGACAAGCTGTAGAGGTCAGTATGGTGGATGGGCATGTAAAAGTTGAATTCATACAAGACACAATGTTAACGCCATATATACCTACAGTTCAGGTTTTAACTGCATTGGATTTCAACTGTTCGTCCAGACTACACGACTTTCAGCATCGGCCGATCGCCGAACTTGCATTCTTGTGACAGTCGTGTTGAAATCGTTGTGGCGTTCACACTATGTGGCTGATCGTGACTGGGGGTCACACACACTACACGAGCTGACAACGACTCTGCCACCCAACGGCTGGTCTCCTACCATGTTTTGTCAAGAAAACATGTGAAATGTGAAACGGGAAATGACACAAACCTACACACGAAACAGCTGCTGTTTGTTATTATAAAGATACCAATTATAAAGAGAAAGAATATGGGTGAAAGGACAGATTAGCACACGCAGGTAGCAGGGATCCTCTGAGCTACAGAGAGAGCTGGAGGTGATTAAAAAGTGTTTTGCAGTGAAAAAGTAGCTGCCGGCTCTGCCAGCTGCTTGCTCTCATTGGCTGGATGTGGATGTTGAGTCGGCCGACTACACCAGATATTTAGAAGGCGTCGCCGATGTGTCAGTGATGCGTCAAAGTGCCGCTTTGCGTCATTAAGTAGATGATAATGACTGGCGACCGTCAATCGATCGCTGATTTACCCCTGATCACAAGCAAATCGGGCTTAAAATCGTGTAGTGTGAACTAGGGTTCAACAGCATCTCTGCAACACCTTATTGTACATGATCAGACAGTATCGTGCTTCAGTTTCTTTCTCAAAGTAATTGTGTTTCCATTCTTTCATTCACTTTGTGATATAAAAAGGTTTGTCTTGTCTCAGTACTGAACAGGAAACTTTGCTTGGCTATTGCTGCGTTCACATTCATTTCTTCACTGTGATAGAAAATGATAATAGCGGCAACCGGAATTTGTTTCAGTGGAGATATGTAGCTTTGCTTGATGTGTGCTACTGTCATGCTAACCATAAATTCAATGATCTCCACCAACTAGCTACGTTGTAATCCCTTAGCACACAACGTTTAAAGCAGGATTTTGCTCAAAAAGAACTAGTTTGTCATTAGACCATGCCAGAAGGCAAACATATTAATCGTGCTTCTGATTGACCTCATGAAGGTGGGGTGAAAAGCTGACAGACATAGAGAGGGGGGAGACATGATTATCATTTAAAGGAGACCTAGTAAACTTGTTTTCCAGTCCTATATTGTAGTTCTGGCAGCTTTGCATGATTCAAAGTTCTAAAAATAATTCTCTGTCTTATACTGACTGTTCATGTAGGCCTTCATTTCAGCCTCTGTCTGAAACAAGCTATAGATGCTCCTGTCTCTTTTGAAGCTTTGGCCATGTTTAACATGAACATCCAACATTGTAACATTGTAGATAAATAAATATCCTATGTCACCATTCTACAATGCGATTTATCGGGACTGAACATATCTTGGGCTGGACCAGATAAGTCAGAGAGTCCAATGGGACAACCTATGACATTATTAATCATCTCAGAAAGAGACAGCCCTAAAAAGTCGATAAATTTAGGCATTTACATGTGCATCAGTCTCTGTTGTACCTGCCTTTTAGTTCCTGGCTTTGTTGTGTGGTCACTTCTATCATATGGGTACAGAGATAGTGGAGTTGTGGGGGTGGTGCAGCAAAATGAAGATTAAGTGAGAGTCATAGGTGGCGCCAGGCCATCATGCTTGGGGAGGCTATAAAATTCAATGTTCGAACATAACAGCTTTGGGGAGGGGGGTGGAAGTGGTGAGGGGGAGGTGTGACAGCCATAGTTCAACAAATGAGCAGACTCTTCTTCAGGAAATCATATTGTTGTCTTGATGGTGCAGAGCGGCACGACATGAACAAACAGCACCAAACCTGTTGTTGGTTTTGTAACAGTTATTTAGTCCAATGGCAATATAAAGAAATAATGGAAAACTTGTTTGCTGAAGAAGTTTATGTGATCGCAAGAATCTTACGCTTTTTCATCACAAAATCACATCACAATACAACATATAAACAAGCAAAATATTGAGCTATAACAACCTGTATGGTGTGTGTAGAGGTGTGGGGGGTTATTTTGTAGCAGCCTGAGTCATTTGCATGAGATTTAATGGATTTGAACACAGTGGATGCTCGTGTGTAATGCATGGGACTGTGTTCTGACGCGACACTTCTCAAATCAGAGGCTGCAGGATTAACATGTGCCCTGTTGTCTTCCAGTGGCTGCCGGGATTTTATAAACTAAAGGAGAAGCTTTTCATGCAGTATTACGCAGCAGATACTGCAGTGCAGACTGATTTACCAGTGTTTCTGCATTATCCACAGTAAAAGTTATTTTCGATGCCAATTTAAACTATTATATTTACTGGAGTGTTTGATTTCCTTTGGAGCTGTGATGGGGTGAATTTTGTGTAAATGTGTACATATCAGGACATGGTTCGCTTTTAATTATAAATATGTTAATTTAAGGGGCAACACGGTGGCCTAGTGGATAGAACTGTTGCCTCACAGGGGGTTCGAACTGGCCCCGGCCCTTCTGTGTGGAGTTTGATTGTTCTCCCTGCGCCCGTGTGGGTTCTCTCCGAGTTCTCTGTCTTCCTCCCACCGTCCAAAGACATGCGGCCTAGGTTGATTGGTGACCCTAAATTGTCCTTAGGTGTGAATGGGACTGGTTGTTTGTCTATGTGTGGCCCTGTGATGAATTGCCGACCTGTCCAGGATGTACCCCGCCTTTTGGCTGATGTCAGCTGGGATTGGCTCCAGCCCCCCGCGACCCTGTATGCAGGATAAGCGGTTGACGATAGATGGATGTTAATTTACTTTATTTCAACTGTAACCTCTTTGTATGAATGGCCTAATGATTGACATTAATAAAAAGAGAAACTAAATTCTCACCACATTAAATTTCTAACCTGTTAATAGCGCTGCCTATGGTGAGGGTCATGGAAGGGGAAATGGGTTGCAGTTACCTTAAAATTTGCAGAAAGTCTCCAGAAGCAGACAGAAAAGTGTCTTCCCAAATGAGGGTATTCTTTCCCTGTACCTGTCTAATACCCAGGGGCTAGGGCTTGTGGTATCAATAGCATTAGATAAACCTTCTCAGTTGCATCATAGACCTCTTTTAACCAGTCAACACCTAAACCTTGGAACGCTTCCACATTAAGCAGAGCTCAGCTGGAGCAGGTCCAAAACCCTGCATTTATATGTGAACATCAGCCCGGGGAAAGCTTCTTTTTAAAAACACGTATTAAGAGCAACACGGCGGCGTCACCAGGCCAGGAATAGCTTCTCCTCGTGGTTATGTGTTTGTGCCAAAGGGGCCTGAAAATGGGCTCGATGCTGACCGGATACACCCCGAGGTCCCTCAGGATTCAGTGCCTCACTGCGGTGGGTGACTATAAATCTACATCTACCCACCCCCTCTTTGCTGCAACAACCCCTTTTCTCCACTGCGCTCAACTCTTGAGTGATTCTCTGTCTCTCTGTGTTAATGAAGTGCTTTATGGTTGCAGAGGACAGGAGGGGACGCAGGGGGCATGGGGTTAGCACATAGCTCATTCCCACTATAGGGGGGCATGGTGGCCAGCGGTGACTGGACTGATTGAGTAAGTCTGGAAACCCCCCCCCCTACACACACAACCACACACTACTTTTAAACACACACACTTCACCCAGCCACAGCACAAGGGTCCAAGGGGGTTTGATGATGGCTCAATCCCAGCAGGAGATCTCAGATAACCTGCTCCCTCGTTTAATGACGGCTCTACAAATGATTACCACTCGATTTATGCCAGTAGTATAGTTACCATCTGGATTTCACCACAATCCGAAAGCTTGTTCTCGCTGAGGGTTTAAAGTTCGGAGGGTTTCATTTTTCGTTTGTTGTGTTAAATTATCTGAAGCCCTTTGAGACTGAAACAGTGATTAAAGGCAACACAAATAAGCTTGACTCACTGCCCTTAAAGTGAGGGAAAACATTATTTCACCTTGTTAGCTTATTCTTCACAACATAATGTTTGTCTTTAGAGAATTAAATGCCAAAACCTTTGTCTTCAAGGATTTTAATATTCAAACCTCATTTTCCGTCTTACTGAGCTTGATTGTAATTTTTGCTCTTGACTTACCATTGAGGGTATTCCTCATGTACCAAAAGGCATACAGTAATTTAAACATCAGCTGTACTTTGTGTTTAGTGCTCCTCAGCAAATGTTAGCATGATAACACACTAAACTAAGATGGTGAACATTACACCTGCTAAACATCAGCATGTTATCATTGTCGTTAAGTCTTTAATCTTGTTTTGGTGTCAATCCTGCAGCCTGCTTCTTGTGGCTGTAATTGAATGATTAACAAAACATTTGGAGTCTTTAAAACACCTTTAAACATCCCTCTCATGCCCCTTTTATACAGTTTCAGTAAGGTAAATGTGAAACAGTTTTCATGTGACTTTAAACACAGAGCCCTTTAGTAATCCACCGCACTGTACTGAAATTGTAGCTCAGTGAATACAGGTGTTTCTCTTTGAGTGATAAGTGTTTTGACCCACTACACATCTGAGCCTCCGCTTACACCTCTCCATTCAACAGTGGTCCTCCTGCCAAAGTTCTTAATGGCCAAGCGGCTCCCCCCACGCCTCGGCCCTGCCCTCACACTCACGTGGGGAGGTCTCCGAATTGAAAATGCCATTATAAAACATTTACCAGCCTGCTGAGTTTTCATGTCTTACAAGAAAAGGACCGTTTGGAGCGGTTAAGTGTCACATAAATCTTTCAGTACGCTAATTGAAGTGGTTCCCCCAATAGGCCACTCTCCACAGCTGCTATTACAAATCGCACAACTGCGGATGGGACGGCCAGCTGCAAACCAAATCTTACACCCACTTGATAATGTTGTTAAGACACACACATGGTGCTCTGTGGATTCCTGCTGCTGCTAGTTTGCTCAGACAGCTCCACTGGGAGCGTGCAATGTAGTCCTATGTAAACACAAGTCATCTTTCAGCGAAATATGCTCTGAGTGGCGGCACAAGTGTGTTCTTCCCTCCCCTCGCTTCTCCTCTCCTGGAAATGCAACTTATTTAAAGGTTATTTAAGCAGGCAAGTTGAAGAGGAACATATTGTTATTTCCAGCAGCAGCCTGGGGGAGTAGTTGCAGGATGCGGTGGGGTTACACCTACAGTATGCTCCAACTCACATCTGAAAGCTGGCGCGTTACAGCTAGCTGCCGAGCATCTCCACCATAGCTTCTGAGGATTACGTGCTTTGAGCTTCATGCTACCGCGCTAGTTAACAGAGATCACCTTCCAGCTGATTGGAACAAGCCCAGTTCTAATCTCCAGTCTGCCACTGAAAAAGGAGCTTTACATTGTGTATCAGGGCATCAAGTTTGAAACTGTGCAGGTCCGTTAAACTCTGGAGGGCTTTTTCATGGCTCAGCAATTACTGAGGCCTCAAACTTGATGTATTCCACCTCCCACTTCATCTTCCCTCTATGTCCTTCAAAACCCCTCTGTTCCCTGCCCTGTTATCTCTCCTCTTCCTTCCCATTACATTGTCTTTCTCCCTCCCTTTCTCTGTCTTTATTTCTCACTCTCTCCAGTCTTAATCGCCACAGAACTTGTTGATGAATATTGATAAGTGTTTTTTGATTACAGGCCAGAGCTGAGACCCTGGGGAAAAGGAGTGGACACACACACACACACACACACACACACAGATAGTTGGTACATTGGATTGTGTCCACCAAGGTTTACTGGGTCTTTCTTGCAGAGGTTCCCACACTCATCCTGATGCATCACTGTGTCGAACAAAGCATGTGACCTAAACGCCGCTCAAACTTCCACTGAAGAGAAGAAAACATCAGATTTGTGTGGAGCGATGAGGAGACTTAAACGTTCCTCACATTAATACATGAAACAAACAGAAATGTCTTGTTTCCATCCAGTTTTCCACATCCTTTTCCATCATCTGAGGGTTTGACTGCTCCACTAACGGTTTATCCAACAGCTAACATTCACGCACAAACTGTACGAACACACATTAAATCTCCTTTTTCTTCAATTATTTTTCTGGAAATTCAGTTAAAATTTGCAACATTTGGATGGATATTTGACAAATGACACTGAGGCAATCAAAACATTATTCCCCCATCTAAATAAATCCATCCTGAGCGGAGTCTCTGAACAGACAACGCAGGTAACCCAGACACAGCAGGAGCGAGAGCAGATAAGGTCGATTTGATGGCTCTTTTTTGTCCAGATGACACTCTCCAATGTCTGAGTGGTCATCACCGGGGGCCCGTCTCCCTCCGCTGCATGTGGGCCATTGACAAAGTAATAATCGCACCCCGCTTTGCCCATCATGCCTCGCTTCCAAAACCTCCTCGGCAACACCTGGCACCATGGTAACCAACACCTGTTCACCTAATTAGACGGACACTGGTGGGGGAGGAGATGAGGAAGTTAATTAAACGCTAATATGGTCCAATCAAATGCTCAGGCATGTGCCTCCTCACTCATGCAGCAGCATGTCGCCATAATGGCCGCCTAACGCGCGCCTCCCCTGCCAGGTCACCTTGGGTGACCTCATCAGTGCCAGAACTCCGCTGAGAGGCAGCGAATAGAGGAGAGCAGGCAGGAGGAAGTACGAGGGAGAGGAGAGGGAAGCCAGCATGCTGCTTCCTGGATGGACAGAGTAGCTGGACGTTGAGGTGTCAGCCAAATGAACAAGCATTAAGAGATAAGGTTCCCTGTGCACAGCAGTTGGAGCGGCTCCAGGTCGCACCAGCTGCGCTGCTCTTGTTTACAAGCTGCCACCTGCTGTCGGAGATGCCTGGCGTTCAGGTCTGCTTTCTGTAGAACATCTTCTGATCTGTGTGAGGACCATGACCAGGCACCAGAGAAAAGGGTCCGATCATATGAAATGTTTGGATACTATCTGTGCTAACAGAAACTGGGAAGTGTTTTGTGAGTTACTGAAAGGTTTTCAACTCGTCTGTTTGTCTTGTTTGTGCCTTCTTGTATGAATTCAATTGAAATCTGTTTCTGTTTTTCCCAACAGGAAACTTAAAAGGGATGTGTAAACAGATAGACCACTTTCCTGAGGAAACAGATTATGAAGCGGACCCATCTGAGTACTTCTTACGTGAGTATCTTGTTGTCTCTCCGTTATCACACAGAGGAATCCTGTTTATGCATTAGATTAATGGTCTTTTGCTGCTTAGAAGTGACCACAAGGACAAATAACATCAGGCTTTTCTCCCCGTGTTCTCCTAACATCTACTCAGAATTTATTTAATATTTGTCCCACATTTTGCTCCATCTCAGACTGGAGCTCAGTGCCAGTAACTGCTCTTGGCCCGTGTGTCAATGCTGTCTCTGCCTGCTTTTAGCACGAGGCTGGCCAGGCTGAGCTGCCAAACAGCTCGTCTGTTTTAACTGCTTGGCTGTGTGTAACATAACGTGCAGTGTTACAGTCGGCTGTGTACCCTGTAAACACAGCCCATTGATTTCTGCTCTCATTCCCTTTGTGCAAGCAAGACTGAGATGCTTGTCGAACTCATTTGCCCGCTAATCCTAAAAATCACAACAATGACTTGAAGCTCATGATATACTGTTAGTAGTGTTACCTCAATAGTCTCTTCTGATTGACCAATTAATGTGTGTCTGACACGTTATTTGTGAATTAAAGTCTGTTTGCATCGCTCCACAGTCATGAAAGTAACTGAGTTAAATAGCAACATTTTGTGCTAAAAGTTTAATTTAGAAACATGAAAGGTTTTATCCAATGCTGCTTTTAATATACTCATAGGCCGTTTTCATTAACACTTTTCATTACCGGTTAGAATGAATAGTAATCTTCATTTGTTTATGTTCCTATAGTTAAAGCTTTGCTCCACTGTTGTGTGACTTACTATAATGTAGACACAGAATATAGAAAGCAACCAATTATAAATATTCTACTTAACGTAATTTAAAATAGCTTTTTGTCTACTTTTATTTTAGCAGATTTAGATTTAATTAATACAATAACTGAAATATTATCCACATTGACTCATGTAACACTGAAATATTACTTCTAATGGAATTGTACATTTTATTATAATCAATGCTGGACAGTAAATGTAAACTTTTTTTAATATAACTAGTTGTGTAAGGGATTACAATTTGACTTTCAGTCATTACAAAACAGTTACTCATCGCAGTAACGCTCCATTACTTCAGTTTGTGGGTTCGGCTTGTTCACTGTTTTACCGGGAGCTTTATGGTTGGTTGATATCATTTTTTTAAACTTTTATATCAGGTTAGGTAATAATGAGTGGGACAACATTATAAACGTAAAAGTAAGTGCTGAAATCAAGTACAATATTATAAATATTATTTTAATTCCTGTTAAATCCGGGACAATTTGGTAGTTGGGACATTTAGTGTTTTACAGATATTTGTCGGGACTCGAGACACCAAGCTTGAGACTGTGACAATCCAAGACAAACTGGGACTACTGGTCACCAAAGGGTTAGTCACCATAGGTAATGTTAACTTAGCTGTAGATGTCATTAAATATCTACAAAACAAAGGCTGTTAAACCACAATGTCTGCTTTTCTATCTCTGTGATGTGTGAAATAGGTGGAGTTCCCTTTTAATGGTACTGTAATGTAACTAATTACTTGATTGTTAAACATACGTTTGTATATATAACACCTAATGTGAAATTGATTACACTTCTCAAGTAACGTTCCCAACGCTGATTACAAACTCTTGTGGTATATTTGACAATATGTCGCATTAGCTTAAAACTTTAGGACTAAAACTGTCATGCCACATAAACACACGTCTTGAGTCCCTGTTGACTCTTGATGCAGTGCAACCCCCTTCGCCCTGCTGCAGGCTCCAGTCCTTTGAAACTGGAAATAAAGCGCCCGTCTCCTCGTCTCCATCAGCAGGGACAGTAATTGAGGCCTCTCGGAGAGCTGAGCGGTGTGTGCCAGTGCTGGAGATTAAGCCTAGCCAATTAGGCTGTGTTTGACTTAGCGCTCTGAGCGGTTGTTCCCGTCCATATGTGCCAGAGAGAACAGTTATGATAACATCTCTGGTAATGATTCTAACAATGCCGGAGCCTTGGCGAAGGCAGATCAGTCTTATAAAGAGGCGTCTCTCAGGCTGGCGATGACAGGGTCGCACGGTACAGGCCTCGCTCTGGTCCTCGGACCACCGACGATCGTCTGCGTGAGTTTGTGTGAGTGTGTGTTAACCTCTTCCCAGGCTTTGATTGGAGGAGAAGGCCGCAGTGCTCCCAGTGGCTTGCCAATTAGGACACTAACATCCATAAATATTTCAGCCTCCTTCTTATATAGGTCAGGCCTCTCTCGATCGCTGTCTCTCACACTCTGCCTCTCTTCACCCTCACACTCGTAATATTTTGTGTCAGGAGTTGTACATTACCTATTGTCACACCTCTGGCTTGAAAGAGATTCAGCACATTTAGCTGTTTCACGGGTGCATGAAGAGGTCACAGAGGATCACACGGCATCGTGGTGGGTCTCTCCGTGTTAAACCCCAGGTATTTTTATATCTGCCCATTTTCTTTCATGGACTCACACCTGGTATTTCCATAATAAAGAGTTTCACGGCGCCTCTGGGTGGCCAAAGACAGAGAAAAGACTGCCTCTGCTCTCACATGCAGGAAAGAGAGAGGGGGGATAGTTATGCAACAGAAATGATGTCACTTCAGGTGAAGGCCCGGCGGAAGTGACATCACCGGGGAGCTCACCGGTACAAAATCACATGCCAATGATGTCATCAAACGGCGTAGCAAGCAGGTGGGAGATATTTGGTGCTGTGGTTGCTGAGCAGAAAACAGACAAAACTGACTGAAATTCTGTTAAACATGCACCCCCGCTTCACCACCCAAACACACGCTCTGATCCGCTGTCCTTATGCTGACATCCACACACACCACATATCAGTAGCATGTGTGTGTGTGTGTGTGTGTGTATGTGTGTGTGTGTGTCTGTCTGTTCCGTGAGTCCTCAGCTCTCCCAATAGCAAGGCAGTTTGCACATCCACACGGGGTTATATAAGCCAGCTGAGGCACACTGAAGCGCCAGTGGGTTTTTAGATCATGCCGTGTCGGAGCTCCCATCATCCACTGCTCTACTGGGCGCTAAGCAGCGGAGAGAGAAGAAAGAGGGGAAGAAAACGCCCAGTTATGCAAGCTACTAATACTAAACTGAAAGACATAATTCAATGTAAAACAGAGAGGACGATGATGTCTGACTGGTGTAGAAGGAGCCTTTTTTTCCTCCTGAAATTAGGAATATGTTGCTTCTTTTAGGATACCTATGTTTTGAACTATAGACTAATACATTATCATCGTCAATAATCAGAATTTATTTTCATAATTTATTAATCATTCAAATCATTTTTCAAGTAAAAATTTCAAGTACAAAAATCAAACAACATTTGATAAACTCACCTTGTGGTTTTATAGACCAAACAGTTAATGGAGAAAATGATCCATAATCCAAAGAAGATTCATTGATTGAAAAATGTACATTACATGCTGTGAAAATAAACCAGGTCTGCAACTAATGATTATTTTCATTATTGATTAATCTGTCAGCTATTTTTTCACTTAGTGGATTCATTTAGTCTATGACATGGTGAACAGCAGTGAACAACTTCTCAGAGACCAAGGTGTCGTCTTCAGATTTCTTGTTTTGTTTAAATAATAATCCAAATCCCAAACAGTAAAGCTGAAAATCCTCACATTGAAGAGCTTGAAAAATGACTGAGATGATTCATTAATTATCAAAGTAGTTGCCGATTATGTTACTGTCGATCGATCTAAAATAAAAACTGTGTGCAGAACCTCTGCCAGAATACGATGGTCCCATTTTCTGCTCTCTAACCTCCACCACTCCAGCTTCCATCATTTCACTGCTGATTCATTTAATGCTACTTGTTGTTCTGTGTTTTTTTATTCAAACTTGTGTGGGTTTTTTATTTTCTTTTATTCCTGGCCACAACATTTAACTGCTTCAGGCTCAGTATTTATTTTCAGATGGTAGCATGCCACTATTAATTTATAACAGCTATATATCAATATTTTTATATTAACAATGTATCACATGTCCATCGCAGGGCCACACATAGACAAACAAGCAGGCACACCAAGGACAATTTAGAGACACCAATTAACCTAGCCTTTAGATGGTGGGAGGAAGCCGGAGTACCCGGAGAGAACCCACGCGGACATGGGGAGAACATGCAAACTCCAAAGGCTGGGGAAACGGGGGTTTGAACCCACAACCTTCTTGCTGTGAGGCGACAGTGTGAACTACTGCATCACCGCGCCACCCCTCACATAACATATCTCACCTCACATACAAACATAAGAAGTAGTGAGTAATATATGTATTTTTTAATTACTTTTTATTATGCTCCACTATGCTATTATTTATTACGTTTTTTTTATTTTATGAGCTGTTGCCACTGTCCAACATGTTTTCACTTCCTGAGTTGCTTTCCCATTTCCATCACCCATTGCCTTATTGAAAGATAAACCCCACATTCAAGTATATTGAATTATTAATTTTCCTGTATGACTGTACTGCAGACAAAACAGTCTGAGTATAGTATGGAATTAGGGCATTGGCCTCCCATGACTCATGTACAGTGGCCCACAGGCAAGTAGTTTCAGCATGTCAAAAGTCAATTAAAAAAATATAGAAAAAAGTATCGGGGCCATTTTAACCCCCCAATTAACTTTCTTGTGAACTTTCCTGGGTATTTTTGCCCCGAGCCAGCGTTAATCTCTGCCTCTGGTTTTTTTGCATGCATTCATCTGAGAGTATTCGCTGACTATGATGACAGAAGGACAGGCCTGTCACAGCCTGTGTCACCCTGGGGCCTCGCAGCAGACTGGACGCTGGCCTGAACAGGCTTTGGCACCACCCAATAAAATCAATAGGTCTGGGGCAGGACACGCAGGGGCTTGTAGGGCAGAGCAGGGGGTGGCAACCACACAGGCTTTGTCAACCAGTGCAGAGTCTCTACTACCAGTTTGTATATAAAAGTGTGTGTGTGTGTGTGTGTGTGTGGAGAGAGAAGGGCCTCACCAGACGGCTTTAATATGATCACCTGACTTGATATGGGTTTGTCAGAGAGGTAGATCATGTGTTAATACAAGGCAAAGAAGTTCAAATGCAGCATGTGTTTGCTTTAGCAGGTGTTCCAGCCGGTCACGGTGACATTGACCATCCTGTACTTCTAGCAGTATCCAAGGCAACAAATAAGGATAAATAAAACACACAGCACACAGACGTGGGCCAATGAATTAAAAGCCAATCATTTTTGTCCTGGTTGACCGAATGAGTGCTAGCACTCTAACTTTATATCATATTAACAGGAAATATAGAGACAGCGCAGCTTGTAAAACACAGAGGTGAGAGTGTGTGTCCTCATAATAAAGCAAGATTAGAACATACAGGACGAGGCGCAGTGTTCGCTACCGTCTCTGATCAGTTTCACATACACACATTTATTTATCAGTCGTGAGCTGTAATAGCTTGGATATTCCCACCGCTGTGAGAAAAAACAGCAAATTATATTCTTGTATCCTTTTTATCTCCAAGTATAAAGCAGTCGAGTCAGGTTTAAATGTTTGTGGAGTTTTCTGTGCAATGCAAATCAAATTAAGAACAGTTTTATTGTTGCAAGCCAGAGGGAAAGCGGATCCGCATGCAGTCAAAAGCAAAATGACCTCCAGCTGCTACAACGTTGAGAGAAAGAAAATGGTGTACACAATGTGTGGCTTAATAGATGAAGTCTGTGTGAGATACATCATGGAAATGTGCTTTGTGTGCATATTTCTAGGTCACAGACTCTCACACTGACATCATATTTTAGGGGAAAGTCAAAAAACATTTCTTGTTTTGATTTACTCTTTGTTTTGTCGGCACTGTAGAAGCTGATTAGAATCTCTTTGTGCAATACAATCTGGAGTTGTTGTTTTTAGCCCTTTGTGGTTGATATAGACTACTAAAATGTTTCTGTGTGCATTAATAATGTGACACATTGATGCTTCAGTGTGCTGTTATATGAGGATGGTACCAGCCCACTTAAAGGTAACCTGTGGAGTTTTTGAGCACTAGTAGCGTTATACAGCAATATTTTTATCATTGGGTGCCATTTCTGTTTGTATCGAGCATGTGGGCGACACGATTCAAATTCTGCTTTTGGTTTCACGCGATTTCACTGATTGCAACAAAGGCGTTGAAGAAGAAGACTATTAGCTAGCAGACATGGATGTAAACGATGTAGGATTTAAAATATTCAAAGAACTGAAACAGGACATTTAAATGTGACTCGGTGCAATATCTAAGCTTTACATGCATGCTCCTGGTTATGAAATCAAGTGCTCCTATTCATAGATAAACTATTGAACCAGTCACAAGTATTTTTCTTGGGGGCTGGACAGTCATTAGAATTTTATTTTGTTTTAGATTTGTTTATTTATTTTACCAGATAATAAAAAACACAAACAACATAACACATCATAATAGCAGAAGGAAACTGCTGAAGAAACCGTTCTCATCTCACCAAAAGAGAAATAAATCAGTGACAACTAAACTGTAAAAAAAAACGTAAGTAAAGAGAAAAAATTGAAAAATATACACAATAATTATATGTGGCAACAAAAAAATACAGGAGATGCATTGTTGTGTATGAACAAATTGGTTAGTGTTTCTCACTTAAATGTAGTGTGACAAAATGTTCAGATTCAGAAATTTACAAATTAAAATTTGTTAAAATTGGTTGGTGATAGAGCAGTGGATAAGACTCATGCCTTTGGTATTCAATTCCCCACTGTGACACATATACTATTGTGTCCCTGAGCAAGACACTTAACCCCTAGTTGCTCCAGAGGCATGCGACCTCTGACATATATAGCAATAAGTTGCTTTGTATAAAAAGCATCAGCTAAAATGAAGAAATGTAAAATTATTTATTCATTTCAACCATTCTGTCTCAGCGTTGGACAGAATAATCTTCTCTGTCAGTTCCCCATCCTCGTGCAGCCTTTATATTAGTGAAACCAAAAGATAAAACCTGCGTGGCATTGACTTACAAGTGGTGTGTGATGTTGGCCATGCTAAGGTCTGGAGTGGCACTGTCACGCCGACGTTCAAGCGTGATCTGTGGGGACATCAGCAGTGGAGTGGAGGGTAATTACAGTAATTGAAATGTGTTCTGTGGAGGGAACTTTAATTGTCGGGCCTGTCATCTGAAGTGACTTCAGCGTGAGGGAGCTCTTTTACTGTGTTCCAGTGACCTGTCTGCATGTGTGTGATGTTATGTTAATATGACAGAGCAGTATTCAGTGGGAGGACTACTGGGCTCTAATGGTAGCTGTGTGTATGAGCGAGGACCATGCATAGACTTTAAGACACTACAACTGAGAGATTTATCATTTGTGAGGAGAAAGTTTAAATCATATTCCCCTTAGATTTTTCTTTCTTTGAGGGAATCCTGCTAGTGATGTGTCTGGGAGCCCATACCCCTCCAGAAAGCATGACAAGAACAAATTACACTTATACTAATTACTTTTATTAATTGAAATATACAGTTTGTGTCTGTTTAGAGTTATGTAATTATTTATTAACCATGCTTTTTTACTTTCAACAGTAGAACAGTTATTCTTGACATGTCACACTTTTTAACCATCAATATGACCGAATATTTCAATGTATTGCAGATGAAGAATCTTGCATTTTTATTTATGTATGAAAGTAACTTAGGCAATGACCAACAGAAGTGGTGTTAAATGGGAGCTGGCTCTCCCTTCAAAGAGCATCACCAAATCCTGCAGCTTCAACAAATATTATTTCTGGCTTCTAGCTTTATCATACCTGTTAAAGGATCGGTGCATATTTCATATTTTCATGTCTTTCTTACAACAAAACTCACTTAACACAGAGTTTTGTTTGCTGTAATAGTTCCCCCTGATATTACTGGCCATAGAGAGATTCCTCTAAAAGCAGTATTTGCAGAATAACTGGGGGACAAACTTTGCAGTCCTTATTGAAATGACTTCAGCACCGAGTATGAGGCTTCAGCAGTCTGAGTTGGACAAACCAAGTGGTTCTGTTCCACAATTGCCCTCTTTGTTTTACGATCCATCTGTTGAGACTCTACGTTAAAGGCGTTTTATGGCCTGGGATGCTTTTGATCTTTTCTGATCATGACAGATCACTGCGTTCAGGATAAAGTTTACTAACAAAATCTGCTTTGAATTTTGAACATTTTGAGTGGATTGACTTGAAATATTGCAGTTGACTGCAACAAACAATATTTTTCAACTTTTCTCCAATAACCGTGAAAATGGTTTAAAAAAACATGTCGATCCCAGTTTCACACAGACCTAGGTGACATCTTTAAATCACTAGTTTAGTTCATCCAACAGCCAGCAAACAGTCACATTTAAGAAGTTGGAACTAGTTCATTTTTGGCACTTTTGTCATTCCAGCTCTATTTTAAACACTAAATGACTGACCAGTTGAAGTTATTATTACTGTATACTGTACTGATTGTTCTGTGCTTGTTCTCTGTCACTTGGAGAAAATAAACATTTTGGAAAAGATGAGAAGAGGAATGGGAAATGGATAAAAAACAGAAATTGCCAAAAAGTAATAATTGAGACAACATAAATTAGTATAAATGCTAACATTGGGACACAAATTAACTCATTAATGGATTCCCAGAGGTGTCTTAAATGTCTAATCTGAACACGTTATTCTAGTTTATATATGACAGCGAGTGAGACTTGCATTTATTTTCTAATCAATTCAAGTCAAATTGCATTCTGCCAGCGAGGTGTGTTGTCCATACGCATAAGCTTGTAGATGTGGGCTGAAAGCTGCGTAAGCATTCTTGCAAATTTTGAATTTAGCTACCAAAGCTAATTTCCTTTGTTTTTGCACATTGTTTCACACTGTATATTTTAACACACACTGTAGCCACTTGAAAGTGGGGAGCTTGGGAGGTGTGAGAATTGGGGTTTGAGGGGCAACAAGCCTCTTACTCAGGACGATGCAAGGGCTCAGTATTGAGGAAGAGGAGGACGAGGTGTGAAGGGGATTAATAAGCATTTGTAGTATTAAATCAATGTGCCTGGGAGCTGAGGCACCTGATTAGCATGACCCTGTCCTGCACATCAGCACATTCTGGGCTGGGGGAGGCTGATTAAGAGCCAATGCTAATTTCCTCTCAACCCTGTCAATGAAAGAGAGTGAGAGAGAAAGTAAGAAAGAGAGAAAGAAAGAGAGAGGGAGGGAAAGGATGGAAGGTGCAAAGAGACGCCACTGTAGGAACGTGTGCTTGTTTATTAAAGTACACTGTACATACGTGTACTTTTTGCACTTACTTATGTCTATGCGTTTCATGGATGTCAGTTGAACGTATATCAAGTTAGGCCCAAGCTAAAGTTTGCCAAAAATGGCTCCAATTGTAGCCTTGAATTTTTTTTCCAATAGAGAGAGTCATGGACAAAAAAAGAAGTAATTTGTGCTCTCAAATCTGCATAACTTATCGCCTTCATGCCATTAGTGTCGTCTTGCATGTCAAGTCAAATTTTATTTACATAACACCTTTTAAAGCCAAGGTTACAAAGCACTTTACAAGGAAGGAGGTAGCACAAAAACAAAGCAATGAAGAAAAAAACTGTTCTAAACAACACTTACAGAGATTAAAAGCTGCATTAAAAGAACATACAATTGCTCACACATGTACCCTTCACACTCTCTCTGCGGATTGTTGTTGTCTTCTTCAAACTTCCACCTGAAGAGGGGAGAAGGTAAAATATATTATTATTAGACTTTATTGTCCACCTTAGTGGAAATTTGTCTTCGACTTCTCCGAACAGATATGCAACAGTAACACCAAAGTTAAAATTACAAAAAAAAAATTTAAATACACACAGTTAAGAGTATAGTAGAGTAAGAGTATAAGAGACACTGTACCATCATCAACATACAGTAACAGAAAATGGAAAGCAGCGCAGCAGATGAAAATAAGGTAGGTTACAACCTACTAGAAACACATTTAAGAGTGCTTTCAGTTTACATTCAGTGCCTGTATGGCATGGGGAATAAAAGATCTCTTATACATGTTAAAATGCTTTCTACCAGGCTCCTATATGCCATCTCAAGAATAAGTAGGCTGAGCATGAATTAAAAATTAATTAAAAACAATTGCTGGTTAGCTCTCTTAAAAATACTCTCTAAGTTTACATTAAAACTTAAAGTGTGATCAATGATTAGTACCCAAGTACTTAAAATGCTCCACTACTTCCACAGGCCGGCTGTTAAGTACAACAGGGGTGATGATACCGGCTCCTATTGGTTTTGTTTGTATTAGATCTAGATGTATAAGATCTTATGTTCTAGTCACGTTAATTTCCAGTTTAATAGTCTGATACCAGTCCTGCAGTAAAGTGACCTGGCTAAAGTAAGCTTCCTCATGTCCTGCATTATTTTCTGTGAGAGGTCCTACCAAGACCATGTCATCAGCATATTTAAGTAAGCTAATATTGGTGCTGTCCACAGTCATGTCATTTATATAAAACATCAGAGGTGACAACACACAGCCTTATGGTGCTCCAGTATTTATAACAAGCTCATCTGAGTAGACCCCATTCATTAAGATTCTCTGAGGGCAGTCAGTTAAAAAACTTCTAATCCAGTGAATGAGCCCACCGTTCACATTCATCCTACAAAGTTGTTCTAAAAGAATGTTGATTTGTATAGTATAAAAAGCAGAAGTAAAATCAATAAAAAGAACTCGAACAAATGATTTTGGTTGTTGCAGGTGTTTAGCTATTTGATTCACAAGAGTAACCTGCATCCCCTGTGCCCCTGTGTGACCTGTAGGCAAATTGAAGGGGGTCCAGTTGATTCCCAACAGAGGACGTAAGATGGGTGCTGACCACTCTCTCTATATACTTGGCTAAGAGTGGAGTGAGTGCCATTGGTCTAAAGTCTCCGAGGGCTGTAGCCTTAGACACTTTAGGCACAGGTATTTTTGTGGATTTCTTCCATGAGTGTGGAAAAACACCACAATTCAGCAAAATTTGAAACAGCTGAGTGAGAACCCCTTTAAGCTGTTGAGACGATGCCTTTAGCACCCTTCCTTGGAGGCCATCAGGCCATCTCATGCATTAAATACATTGAATAATGCAATGCCTATAAAAAGCATTCAAAATAGTATGGAAGGTTTCATATTTAGTTTAATTAACTGAATTAGTGGGGATAAATGTGTTTTTTGACAGTCATCAGCAGAAAAAGACCTTAAATATCAAAGTGAAAACAGATCTGTACAAAGTGATCTTTGCGTAAGTATTCATTCCCTGTAAAAGGACACACCTTACTGTGCGTTCACACCAAACGTGAATTTAATCTTTGCGTCGCTTTCTCGCATGAGTTTTATCGCTGGACTGCTGCCGAGTGTTCACACACAATACGATAATACAAATAAACACAACTCGTGATTACTACATC
This sequence comes from Micropterus salmoides, assembly GCF_014851395.1. NCBI lineage: Eukaryota > Metazoa > Chordata > Actinopteri > Centrarchiformes > Centrarchidae > Micropterus > Micropterus salmoides. The sequence goes on along the minus strand of NW_024040041.1, from coordinate 28,188,352 downwards.
GGTATGAAACCAAAGTAAATATTTTGCTATGATTTAATTGCAAGAAACGGATCAAAATGATGCCGAAATAAGTACAACATGATGCCGACTCATTAAACGTATGAATTTATGCTTTGTCAGGTCTGTAAGCAAGACAGCAGAACAACAACTTTTAAAATGTTTGTTTTCTGAATGGAGTTCAGCTCGATCAGGCCTGCTATGCTAAATTGTTCACAGTGAAGGACAAAGATAGCTGGAATCAAGTAACATGTTTTCCGAAATTCCCCAGTAGCTCAGCTTACTTTTGTCTAATCAATGTCCAGTTTTGTCCATTTTTTATGTAAATATGGAGTAGTGTCAGAACTCTCGTTGCTTGACACTAACAACGACAGTGGAAGTCGGAAACACATGGTGGCTTGCTGCTGAGAAGCACAAGTGAAGATAAATCAACGTTTTAATCCCAAAAATTACAAGTAAAAAGTGAATTTAATAAAAGCAAATAACTCTGAGCTCCTCCATGTGCGTCCGCATCTTTGCATTGACTTTGTATGTAATCGCACTGCTCCCAACGCTCGCTTTGCGTTAGATCTGAAGACAAAGGAAATCATTATGTGAATTCAAAATCAATGGAATTTGAACTCACATCATTTGTTACACGTTGGAAGTTTAGGTGCACCGAAACTTTGAATGCAAATATAGTGTCTAACTTAGATTTGATTCTTTACTTCAAGGTATATGTTAAATGCAGGAACTTTGCTATAACTCTGGTTTAGTCGATCACTCCCTTGTGTGTTTGTTTCCTGGTATTTTAGGAAATTAAAGCAACTGCCTGTCAGTGTAAATGGACTGTACTTATATACTGTCTTTCTAGTCTTGTGACCACTCAAAGCACTTACACTACAAGTCAGCATTCACACATTCATTCACTGATGGCTGAGGCTATTATGCAAAGTGCCAACTGCTCATCAGAAACTGATTAGCGGCGAGCCGCTCTACCTCTAAGGCACAGCCGCTGAGTCTTGATTGTGGTTTTGTGAAACAGACTCGCTACAGATTATTTACCATTTGGACTCAGGTTGCATAAGTGGAGCCACAGTGGCACTGAGGAGCACTAGCTGCTGTAGAAACCCAGCCATGGGCCTGCATGGGTGTTCAGTCTCATTAAGTTGTTTGTCAGCCAGTGCTGGAGAGTGCCAACGCTCGGACACCAGCCTGAGCTGCAGCCGTGCCAATCAATACAGTACACACAGTATCCGCTCTCACCCTGTGTCTCTGCGAGCAGGTTGGCACGCATGCTGGCAGGACAACAAGGCCGGGCGGGGCTAACCAGCCTCCAACACTCACTACTACAGCTCCTGCATCGGTGCAGCCACCAACAGGCCAGGCAGAGCGACACACCATCTGTGTCTGAGTGCTGTTGTGCTGTACAGATCTGGATAAAAGGCAAAAAGCAGCCAGTGTTACTTGTCAATAGTTAGATGAGAAGATTGATAACACTCACATATACTGTGTCTGTTCAATGTGAATCTACCACCAACACAAAGACTGGAAACAGGGAAATAGTGGAAATTATCAGTGTTCTTGCTCTATAAAATCAAAGTAGTCTAGATGACATTTTTTCCATCTGGGGAAAGTAAACTTGTGTGCCAGTTCCCATTTTGGCTACTGACAGGAAAACAGCCAGTGATTGTGGTGGTAAATAGAAAGGTGCCAATCATCAGCCAACAACCAGTATAAATAGAAATCAGTTAGAATTTGACAAAAGCTGTAATTTTGCTTTTTCTTTGCCTTCGAAGATTTGGTACAACTTCCTCTTGTTTAAACTATAAATGTACCTCAGTGGTCAAGATTGACATCTGCCGATATAACTGACCATTCGCTAACCCCCACCCCTCTTAGTGCCTGTCAAGCTTTCCATTCTAGCATATATGCACTTTACAATGACAACATTGGCAGATCTGTCATCAGAATTCACAGTAATTATTTAAACGATGCTTCTCATTTGTAGCTGACGATCATGAATTTTTCCATCTGAAGTGACAACTGTTACTTTGAGAATGTGGAATAGACAATTGAACCTTCGCTAAGCCACGCCCCAAATACCCAGCTGGCCAATCACAGTGCAGTACAGGACTCGCTCCAACTGAGGTCTGACACTTTCATGGTTGCGTTCCATTGACTCTAATGCATATGGAGTCGTTTTCTAGCTTTTTTTGCTGTATTTTTCCAAGATATGGTGAACGCTGTTCCTGGGACACTTTAATAGTTACAGTTTCTACCCAGAGAGGTTGAAAGGAGAAATATGAATTATTCTCTTTCCAAAACCTAAAACAAATCCAGAAAAATGTCGGCTGTGGATTGTTCCTAATGTAATGTTAGTTAGCTAAAGCTAGCTAACTTCCTACTGAATATAACATTATATAACCCCACTGTTCTGCTTTTTAATGCTTGTAACAGTGAATAGAGACCTACCCAGCTTTACAGGAACATTGTTGATAGTAGATTGTTATAGCTTCTATCAGTATATTTTTCACGTAAGTTTGAGAGCCTGAATAAAACCTTCAAATGCACTACACAACTGCAAAACTATCTGCTTCTTTCTAAGATAGCTTTGTCCTAAAATTCGACAATATTTCTCCAGGGAGTGCAGTGATAGACAGTGGCAGCACCGTAATGAAATTCCGACAGGTCAGACAGTTTGTCGGACTTAGCAACAGCAACTATAGGGGGCTTGGCTTAGTGAAGCATCAATTGGCAAAAACTATATCCAAAGGAGAGAAAAACTAACCTTCCAAAAACTAAATAAAGAACCACTAACATTAATTTAAATTCTGTTATAGTAGCATTTTGTCCTGAACATGTTTTTTCTAACATAACCTGTAACCCCACAAAATGAGATTGGAAGTAATGCCAGGTTATTACTGTAGGTAGTAAGCTAGTTAGCCGGGCATGCTAACATTTGCATGTGGATAAACACACTCACAATCCATTCCTTGCACATTTTCTGTTGTAGTTTTGGTTATGGAAAAAAATTATTATTATGTAGGTTACGACCCATATTTACTTTTTTTTCTTCGTTAGTGGCAGAAAGTCCAGGTAAAGAGGGTGGCAGGATATGTGGATGGATAAGTGAAGTAAACTCAGACTGAGGTTTGAGTCCTGTATGGAAGAAAGTCACAGGTGACATGTTTTAAGTTAAATAAAGTTTTCTTACTTTACTTTAGGCTTGTGACTTACATAAAGTACATATTTTAACCCAAGCCACGATCTTTTCTAAACCTAAGTGGTTTTGTTGCCTAAACCTAACCAAACTACGATCGTTTCACAACGTTTGCCACATCACATGAGTTACGTACTTAAGGTCCTGTACACCTGTCGCTGGACTGGTATGGGAAATACTCTAACTAATTGTTTTGGGAAATGGTCTTACATGTCGTTTTGGGACGCTTGACAATCAACCTATTTTGTTGTCAATGTTGTCAATGTTGTTGTCTTGTTGATTTTGTTGTTATGAGGATGTGTTGCTTTTATTAGAACCCCCATACACACTGTTTCAGTATGTGGAGAAATCTAAAGCATGCGTCTAGTTATGGTTTCCATGAAAATATTGGTCATAGCAAATTAGCAAATCAGTTATGATGAAAATTATTCAGTGTATTAGTGTAATGTGTGACCAGCTATTATTGCCAAAGACAGAGTGCAGAGCTGGTGTTCAGCCCCAGAAAAACTCCTTAAATGGGTGTCACATGTGGGTGTCGTGGGGGAAGAAAGATGCGCCACTCCTTGTGATCGTGACCTCGACCCAAATCAAAACTGAGACCTCAGTGCTAATCACAGGGTTCCCTAGAGCATCCTTTCATGTGGGCCGAGGCGAGGGCTTCAGAAACACAAGACGCTGCGAAGGTCGCCGCAGTCATTAGCTATTAGCACGGAGGTCAAAGCTTTCATTTGGACGGGGTCGTTGTTTTCCACCAGCCCGGAGATTGACAGCGTTTTACCACACAGGAGAGTCGCCACAGTTCTTTCCCAGGACTGGAGCCATCCCAACAGCCCTCTGTCAGAATAATGTGGCTGAGATAATCCACATTCACCAGCCCTCCTCTATGCGCTATCAAGTTGTAACATACAGTCCCCTCCGAAACTATTTGAACGGTAAGGCAAATTCCTTTGTTTTTGTTGTTCACTGAAGACATTTGGGTTTAAGATTGAATGATGAGTATAAGACAAGAGTTCAGAATTTCAGCTTTTGATGAAGTCCTTTGTTTTGTTTGTTGTTGGTTTTGGGTGTTTTGGGTCATTGTCCTGCTGCATGATGACTTCCTCCTGATTAGTTTCAAAGTATTTCTCCGTAAATTGGCAGACAGAATGTTTCTCTCTACTTCTGAATTCATTCTGCTGCGACCATCATCAGTTACATCATCAATAAATATTAATGAGCCTGATCCAGAAGCAGCCATGCAGGCCCAAGCCATGACATCACCTCCACCATGCTTCACAGATGAGCTTGTATGCTTCGGATCATAAGCAGTTCCTTTCTTTCTCCACACTTTGGCCTTTCCATCACTTTGGTAGAGATTAATCTTGGTCTCATCAGTCCAGACTCTCTGAGTCTTCTTCCAACAGTGGATTGTGATACCTTCACCCTGCACTGTGGAGGTCATTGGTGATGTCACTTACTGATATTTTGGGGGTTTTCTTCACAGCTCTCACCATATTTCTGTCATCAACTGCTGTTGTTTTCCTTGGCCGACCTGTTGGACGTCTGTTGCTCAGTACACCAGTAGTTTCTTTCTTTTTCAGGATGTTCCAAATTGTTGTGCTTGCTATGCCCAATGTTTGTCCAATGGCTCTGGTCGATTTCCCTTCTTATCTCAGCTTGACAGTGGCTTGCTTTTCTCCCACAGACAGCTCTCTGGTCTTCATGTTGGTGTATCCTCTTTAACAGGAAATGTAGTCTTTATAGGTTTGAACTAAGGATGAAAACTTGAGCTATTTAATGTTTGGAAAATCAACCTAAAAGGCAACACCTGGGCAACAAGAAACATCTGTCAGTCACATGTTCCAATAGTTTTGCTCACTTGAAAAATGGGTGGGTTCAAACAAAGGGTGGTATGTCCTGAGTTGTTTAACACATCTAGATGTGAATACCACGAAATGAGAGCTGAAATTCTGAACTCTTGTCTTATACTCATCTTTTGATCTTAAACCCAAATGTTTTCAATGAACAACAAAAACAGAGGAATTTGCCTTACCGTTCCAAAACTGAAGTTGGACCATAAATAAAGTTTTATATATTTATATATTTTTTATCCATAACTTGGCACAATTTTTATTAAATAGTTCAACCTATATCGGCCTCGACCAGCTATAACAGTAAAGAACTGCTTATGCATTGATAATCAGTACCAGACAATTTTTTGCAGATTCAGTACTTTTACTTTTGATTCTTTAAGAACATTTTGCTTTTTTTACATTGTTCTTTTAGGACTTTTACTTAATAAGGATATAAACAGTTCTACCACTTGGCAAAATCTATTTAGCCCAAAATAGGTCAAAATGTAACCTTTGTTTTTTTATGTATTATTTCATTCTGACAAGGAGCAAATTAAAACGAAAATAGTAATAGGTTTTTTTTTTAAAGTCACATACTAAGAAGAGCACAAATGTCTTGTGTCTATTCATTTATCACATGCATAAAAATAAAAAAAATTGGTAATTTGTTACCATGATGGTAGCCATCCCAGCGGCTCTCTGTCACAGTAATGACATCCTGTCATCCTGGAGATAATCACCATTTGTCAAGTATCACAGCTGCTTTTCTTCAATTTGAGTCCATCACCCTTTAACTGGCATTTTCTTCCACTTATTTTAGCATTTAAGTCACCATTAGATGCTGAAACAAGTAAAATGAACAACAACAAAAGATCATATTTCATTGCAGGTTTTTGTACGTCTGATCAGAAGTCCGTCTGACTGTTAAACATGGTGTATTTGGACCTGTCCTTCTTTTCTGCACTAACCCATCAACAGCAGAGTCCCTGTCTATCTGTCAGCCTGTCAGTCTCTCTGCCTGCCTCCCCCCGGGGTGCTGCTGTGTTTAAACATCCCTCCAGGCAGGATCCAAAACTCTGACAGGGGCTCAGCCGATCCTTAAAAGATGGAAAGTGAAGATGTGAAACCTGTGGTGAGAAATAGGTGGCCTCTCTCCTAGAAGCAGCCTCACTGCCTTGGGGCATAGTTATTGTCCTGTCTTCCTCCAACAATTCCCAGCGTCGGCCCTCACTGCAGGCAGTAAGCTGCTCGGAGACACAGCTACCTGAGCTTCATATTTACGCTAGGAGAGTGCATGCTGACATGACAAATCTGCAGGGACTTCAGCCTTTTTCTTGAGAGGTAGAGTGTGGTCAGCCAAACCCAAGGGCAGAAAACTGGAGCCCGATCCCAGGCAAGGCACAGTGCATGCAGGGAGGTCACTGTGAAGGTCACTGCACATTTCAGTGTGCGGCTTAATATGGATATTAATATAGAGAATGCATAGGACTGGAGAAGCACTGCAGGCCAGCCGATCCTCGAAGCCATGCAAATGAGTTGGATCCTTTTGCCCTGGAAAGCTCCAACATCACAAGCCCTAGAATTGCTTTCAAGATTTCTCAGAAGCTCTCCAAACCTGAGGCAATTGTTCTGTAGAGACCAGCTGCCATACAGAGCATTTATATCTTTGCATATAATGTGGTTTGAAGAAGGGTTCAGATAAACATGAAGGCAGATACTGTTATGATACTTGAAATGATTGTGCTGAAGGTGCCAGTTGTCAATAGCTGGTGCTACCTTTAGCAAAACAATTGTTCAGTGTTTCCACCATAGACTGTATATAAAAAGGTTTCCACAGACATTTAGTCTTATTGGTAGGAAATGTTTCTAAAACAGCAATCAGACTATAAAGGGATACTCAATAATAATAATATTTTATTGCAGGTTTGACAGTTTTAGTGTTTGCAAGTTTGACTGACTAAAAGGAACATTACAGTATTTTTCAACCTGGGTCTTTTTCTCATAATAGTGGACGTTGTGACTAATTGATCATAATAATTTTACACTCATCACTTCTGTTGTAAAGTACAGGGAAATGCTACTCTGGCAAAACACTTTTTTTGTGACATTAGACTACAGATGATAGAGAGATGACAGAAAATGAGGTGAAAAGATGCATCGTTGCAGTCCATGGTCATCGTCTAAAGCTAAGCTTATAGGGTTGCCCCTGACAAAACAAGCAGCACAAGCCTCTAAAGCTTTCCAAATCAACTAAATTATTTCAAACATTTGCACTTGGGATTAGCTACTTTTGCATAGGATCACTTCAGGGGCCACCAGCTGGCTAGCCAACTAGCAGATATCTTATAATTCATTACTGATTGTTTTATGTATAGCACAAATTTCAACAGAGACAAGTTTTGATTGCTATGTGGTTATTATTACCAACTGGAGGAGAGCTCAGCTGTTTTGTGCCACCAGTCTCTGCCTTTTCTTCTTTGGGAAGGTGAAACAATGGGAGCAAATGGCATCCATAAAGATTTAATGGTATAGTCCAATTGATTTCTTTGTTGGTTATCCTTGGTATCCAAGATGATCAGGTCTGAATTTCATCTTTTTAGTCTTAGTGTCTGAATTTGTCAGTTTGAAACCAGTTTTTCATGTAATGTGAGTATTTAAATCGGAATTAAGAAATATTGAATTTGAGCAATTTGAATAGTTACTTGAATAATTGCACAACTTCTGAAATTTTCAAGGAGGAGAATTCGGATTACAGCAATTCAGAAGGATAGTTTTAAAAGTATTTGCTACTACTACTACTACTTCTACTATAACACTTATGTATTCAGTAGTGATTCAGTTTCACAGTTAGGTATTCCGTTGCTCGGCAATGTTGATCTGAGCTACACATTTTACACAAACTATTCTAGTTCATGAGGCTGTGTAAGATTGCAAAGGCTTAGCAACAGCTTTAGGAACTAAAAAGACAGATGCTAGTTTGGACCGAAATTTAACATGTTCCATGGGACAATGCCCATGAATGTCAGCTGCTTGGTGAAATAAAATGACTAAATAATTACATTTTAAGCAGGCTTAAAGTCATAGAGCTGAAAATGAGACATTTTATATTTTGCAAAACACTTTTTTCCCTCTAAATTTGCCTGAAACTGAGCCTTTCTGAGGTTTCTTAAACTTTTGTGTCACCTTGAGATCCTGCACTATTAAACAGCCCCACCGTCAACAATCAATACATTTGGCTGGCCCTCAATCCCTCTTTTGTCTCTGCAAATGAAGCTGATGGATGAAAAAGAGCCCCAGTGCCCTCTCCCAGGTAATGTGCTGTGAACGGCCATGTCAATATCTTCAGGGTTAACAGGATAGAAGGATGGTGGAATGGGGGGGGGGGGCGATGCATTTAGAGCGGGACACAGGAGCAGGGTCAACTCTCAGGACAACTTAATATTTAATCAACCTACCTCACCGGTAACCCTAAACTCCACAATCCCCTATGGTCACACAAGGACACAATTGAGATAGGGGGGTGGGAGCAGAGAAAGATGGAGGGAGGGCGAGACGACACTTTATCTTTCAAATGGTCTTGTGCTTTGACTGAGTGCAAATTAAGTGAGAGAGAGAGAGAGATGGAAAAGAGAGGAAGAAAAGATGAGACGGGACATTTGCGGGGTGACAAAGACAGTGCGATGGCTGTGTGCAGTAGACAGAGGCAGACAGATGAAAGAAAAATGGAAGGTGGCGAATAACGGCATTAAAGTGTTCTTCATCATACAGATTGGAGCGCAGTCGGCGGGCTGTTTCAGGCAAGGTTAAAGAAAGTGATAAGCACATCATGATGTTGAGTGATGACATGATGAACGAAGGTGGGACAGGGAGCAGAGACATTACAGTGTCGGGTCAAAAACACATTCATGAAGGTGCTCACTAGTGATGCACGGCATTGTTAAGTTCTGGTTCAACAGCTTCAGTCATTGCCATCCTATTATAAAACATATTGCTTCAGTCCTCGGTTTTGATTGAGTCGAGTTTGAAGGTTTTATACACAAAAAACACACAAACGTGAAAATAGAAGCCACACATGTATGGAGGACCACAAGTGTCATAGTAATAAAGCATTAAATTCATTGATATTTAATCAAATTACAAGCTAATTAATTAATTAATCCATTAATAAATAGGTGAAATTTAAAAACTATGCCACTATCAACAAATACATCATTTAAAAATACATAAATGAATACCTGAATAAATAATAGAAATTCAAAATCAATTTAAATTCAGTTTAAAAGATAAATAATTAGCATTTACGTGACAGTTTGGGCCTTAAGTTCAGGATCAGCACACATCGTCAGTTAGACTGTGAAAACCATGATCCTCAAACACGAAGGGGGATTCAGGTGAAAATAGTTTGGACTTTCTTACCAACGCAAGTCCCAAAGTATCTTGTTAAAGCTAAATGAGAAAGGGAAAGCAGTGGAAATATGGAAAAGAGAGTTGCCCTGTACTGTTTTTTTATTTATGGATTAATATTTTCATTTGTAAGTTAATTTCTTGTCCATACACATCTGTCCCTTACAGCCTGCTTTTTTTATTATACCCCATTATTTATTTCTACTCACCCTTACCTGTGTTTGGGCTAAAAGTGTAATGTTTGTTGACCGTGGGGTCATTAGAAACAAATCAATTTATCCGTTTGGGTCCATTAAGGATCTCACCAAATGTCATGGCAACCAGCCCATTAGAAAATGAAACATCTTGTGTGCAGTCCTCTGGGAATCACCTATCAATGTGCATGGTAAATGTCATGCCAGTCTGCCTATTAGATTTAGATATTTCCTGTTTGGACCTGATGATGGCACAAGTAGAAAGGTCAGGGGGTCACCACAATCATAAGTATCAAGTATTCTGCCTCTGGGGACCGAAAATAACCATATGAAATTTCATCTCCATCTGTCTAGTATTTCCAAATGTCATTGTCCTTAAAACCACTTCACATCATGCCCAAAAACAAATAAATAATCTGGAATCTAAATGGGTAAAATTTTGACACACATGAATCTTTCACACCGTGGCTATGAGCACACTGTCCTCCTCCTTTGCTCTGAAAGTGGGAGGAGGATCTCTGTAGCCTTCATATATGTCTGTTTTTACTCCCCTGCTGTCTTAATGCTATAAATGCTTCTTATACAGCTTTTAGATCACCATGGGGAGGTTTACACTGAGTGACATCTGTTGAAGGGGGACAGAATTTTTAACAGGTGAAATCAGCTTTATAACAGAAAAAAAACATCAGACACAAATTCTTATTCAGAGCAGAGTATTTTTAAATTTCTTCAAACATTACTGGAGGGGATCTTTAAACAGTAAACATCAAAACTTCAAAGGATCATACTAACTAGCGAATATCTGATTTTTCTTCAAAGGCCTATATTTAAAAACCAATGTCTCGCCTTCTCATTTTCACCAAAATCACTGTTAAATCCCAGCCTCTTAATTTAATTTTCATACTTCATATTACAACATGGCTGTAGTAGGCTATATTTTAAAGAGGGATGTTATAGAAAACAAAAATTGTCTCTTCTTTTTGCCATCAGAGATATTATTTAAGAGCTTGGGTATGAACCTCAAAGCTTGACCAAGTTGTTTAACAAGATGTTGTTGTGATGAACAACAAAGGCATTGCACTGCACTTCTACCTTAAAAGACAAAGCACTTTACAATTTGCTTCTCATTCAGCCATTCTCACACACACGTACACACACACCGACAGCCATTCTACTACACAACGACGCTTGCCATAATGACTTCAGTCTCGGCCAACTCGGTGGTTTCTGAGGCCACAGTATGAAGATCTGGAAACAACTTTTGGAAAATTATTTTGTAGATCATCTTGATGTAAGGATGCATGCAGCACAACAGCAAATACAGTATGAAGTAGCATCAGCGCACAAAGGCTCATCCGACATTGGTTTTACTGTAGTTACTGTTGAGAGCCCAGTGGAGGGTGAGCGATGAGCATCCAGCCAGCCGTGGCCACTGCTTGGCGCTCTCCTCCACTGCAGCTGTTGACTGCTGCCTATAAGCCCGCCTGTGGGCTAGGGGTGGCTTTCCCACTGAAGCAGCCAGGCGCCATGAAGCCTTAGGGTGTTGGAGGGTAGAGGAAAAGCAAATCCCTGGCAGAGAGAAGTGTGTGTGTCGGGGGGGGGGGGGCGATGAATGGCAGCAGGTATGCAAGCAGATGGGCCGCCAGGAGCCCAGGTGGGTCCCCGTGGAGATGCAGGCGGCCGAGTTCAGCACAGAGCCACCCAGCCCAGCGTCAGCACTTTGGGGAGAAGCTGGGAAAGTGCTGAGGCGGCTGCCACTTGGGGAGATGAGGTGAAGTGGTGAAAATTTAACCAGCCTGATGAAAGTTTAAGTGTGCATGTTAAACAGGAGAGATGGGTGAGGTGAAAGTATGAAAGGATGGCAGGAGGTGACTGAAGAAAATGGACAGGTTTGTGAGACCTCCTCATTGTTTCCTCCTGAATGGCTCAAACAACAGCTGTCGGCTTCTCAAACTTCAGTCAGACACTTAAGGGCATAGCGCAGCTTTTTTTTTTACCCTAGCTTGACATGAAAAGCAACATCATATCGCTCTCCCAGTTTTTGCTTCATAAAAATGAGCTGCAAGGACGCTGTTTTGTTTCAAGGACGCGGGCTACATCCCTCTGCACTGCGGCCTGGCTGATATACATGCCAGAGCCTCGTAGCACTTCTGTTGACTGCCGTTCACATGATTCTACACAAAGCAGCCAGTTAGCTCTGTGTTCTGTGGAGAAGTGTGCTGAGAGAAAGGGCGGGAGAGAGCAAGCAGAGTGATTACATAAGGTTGGGTAACAGGCTTACTGTGGGGATACACACTCACTAGACAGTGTTGATGGAGTCTTTCACAGGCCTGATGGGGTGTTGATTAGGATGTGCTCACACACAAGGAGCAGATGCTGAAATGGATTCTAATGTGCTTTTCTTTCTTTGTTTCTTGCTCCTTCTGCTTTATACTCATTACCTCTTTCATCCCTGCACTCACTGCTGCCATTTCCCTTCTTTCTTTGCTGCCCCTTTTGGCTGTTCTCCTCTCTGTCTGAACACCAAATCACATCCTATTCTCCCTTCGCCTCCCTCCCCCTTATTTTCTTTGCCACTGTCCTCCGCTGATTCCCAGGTGCGGTGCGAGCCTCCAGCATCTTCCCCATCCTTAGTGTCATCCTGCTCTTCATGGGAGGCCTGTGTATAGCTGCCAGTGAGTTCTACAAGTCACGCCACAACATCATCCTCAGCGCAGGAATCTTCTTTGTGTCTGCAGGTGAGTCAAACACCCACAACATAAGACAGGAGGGCAAGGATTATTCATGGGGGGCATCAGTTCAGTGTGTCTTTGAATTAGACCAGTTTTTATTGAATGAGGATTTACCACAGTCACTGGCTGCTTCCTGTAGTAGCTTCACAGTAAGTCATAAAAACTTTGGTTCACATTATACAAATTGAGAAATGACATACGTGATTTCAGGCCACCATCTATGTTTGGATTAGGAAAAATAGGTGCAATAATGTAATTCTTGGAAACAAAAAAAATTCAAAATTATTGTTTATAATTATTGTTCCAAATCAAATCAGGGGTGGTTGAAAAGTTTAATTATGTGATTAAATCATAAATGAAAAAATTTGGTGGATTTTTGTATTACACATATGAGGGAAGTAGAAGAATTCTGCGGCCAATATACTATTTGGTGTTAAGTTGAATTACTAAACAATTTTTTTTTCATTTATGATTTGCTTACGGATTGCTAGATTTTAACCATTAATAAAGTAATGAAATAACAAACTTTCCAACCACAATTCTTCTACTTCCCTCATATGTGTAATACACTTTCACATCTAAGATCTCTGCTGGAGAGTTAGACGAGAAGATTGATAGTGTCTTCCCGTTCAATATAACAAATTCTGCCTACTAGATTTTGTTACGTTTAGACAGAGCCATGTTAGCTGTTTCCCCTTGTTCCCAATCTTTGTGTTAAGCTAAGCTAACCAGCTGCTGGCTGTAGCTTTATATTAACTGTACAGACATGAGAGTTGCATCAATCATCTCATCTAACTCTCTGCCAGAAAGTAAAAGGGCGTATTTCCAAAAATGCCCATCCCTTTAAGAGGTGGTCGTTACTTACTTCTTTTGTAATTAACAGTATACCACACCATAAATTCAAAAGTTCACATATGCACTGGTCTGTCTTGAGCTGTTGGGTCGTCTCTTATACAGCTACAAGTCACTTCTTCTATTCTTCCTTCTTTTGTCCTCTTTTCTTTTCTCTTTATCCTGTTGCTGGGCTAAAAGCCACCCATTGGGACTCATCTCTAAAAATATGGTGTCCCTGACACACTTTCTCTACAATCCATCTTCCCAGATATACCATGTCAAACATTTCTCTACTAACAAGTATAAATATTTATATGTGGATATATTATTGGCTTCAACGTGGATTAGGTTATACTATGTCCCAAATGATGTGCATCAAGACCTGAAGCTGCCTTGTTTCTCGCTGCAAGGGCAAAGATGAGAGTCTAAGATCAGTCATGTTGGATGGAGAGGTGGACAAGATTAGTACAGTATGCACAGTACATGAATCAGCGCTCTAAACATGATGAGCTCATCCTGACTGATACTTTGTGTCTTGTTGTCTTCTTTTCTTTGTCCTTTTCCCCATGACCCACCCCTCTCTGTGTGGCGCCGACGCTGCACCTCCAAACCCGTCAGGCCTGAGCAACATCATTGGCATCATCGTCTACATATCAGCCAACTCGGGGGACCCTTCAAAAAGCGACTCGAAGAAGAACAGCTACTCTTACGGGTGGTCCTTCTACTTCGGTGCCCTCTCTTTCATTATGGCTGAGATGGTGGGCGTCTTGGCTGTGCACATGTTCATCGACCGCCATCGACAGCTCCGAATAGGGGCACGCGCAGCCGACTACCTCCAAGGCTCGGCCATAACACGAATCCCCAGCTATCGCTACCGCTACAGACGTCGCTCGCGCTCCTCCTCCCGCTCCACAGACCCGTCACACTCCCGCGACACCTCGCCGGTGGGCCTCAAGGGCTTCAGCGCGCTGCCATCCACGGAGATCTCCATGTACACGCTGCCCCGGGACACCCTCAAGTCCTCCGGCACGCCCACCGCCACCTACAACTCTGAGAGGGACCACAACTTCCTGCAAGTCCACAACTGCATCCAGAAGGACCTGAAAGACTCGAGCCACACCAACACAGCGAACCGCCGCACCACGCCGGTATGAGGGAGTGGACACAGGCCAGGCCAGCCAGGCAGAGACCAGGAGACACGGGAACCCCTGTGGGTGCAGTACACCCCAGGAGAATATGGATTTCCATGTTTATAGACATTTGTTCTTTTTGTTCAGCTGCATGATTTTTCCATTACCATTGTTGAGAGAGTTTCAACAAGTCTGCTGTGTTCCTGGATTGAATGGCAGAGCAGTGAGAATGGGTCAGGTTGTCCCAAGAGAGCGAGATATGTCATTTTTTGTTTGTTTATGAGGTTTGGGGCAATGCAAGAGAGGGTGGGAGGGGGTGGGCATTTAAGAGAAACAGGATTGATTTCATGATTTCATAGTCCTTTGGTTGACAGTTTTGCCCCACAAGTTTGGTCGGGGCAGCGGGTGAAGCTCGCCCCCCAGCCAGCCCACCTCTCAGATATACACCTCTTTTATTTATTGACCCATTTGTTCATTTTTTGCATTAAAACTGTGAATTGTTACAGTTTGGGATTCAGTAAGAATTAGCCCAATCTGTAATCTCTAACGAAGGTACTATATATATATGTATTACTTTTATAAATAAATTATTACGTTAATAATCAAGAGTTACACAAGTTACCGAAGCAAAAAAGAAAAAAAACAAGTTAACTAAACCAAGTGCTGTTGTTAAGATGAGAAAAGACTCTTTTAATATCTGAACATTTGAAGGTTGAGAACAAGAGATGGTCCTTTAGGTAACAGCAGTACACAGCGACTGGTGCCACCAGAGGCAGATGCAGACCGTCAACAGTAGAATAATATCTATTCTTTTAATAGAACCTTCTCGTCTTTTTCTCAGTCCCTGTTCGCTTTCTTTTTTGGGGGGGTCGTAAGAGGAGAGTTGAACCCCTTTAACAGAAGGAGTCAGCAAAAGGGGTCAAAGTTCACAAAGCAAAGACTCCAAACACGACTTCTACAAGATAAAAAGGAAGGAGCAGAGGGGAAGGAAAAGAAGAGGACGCCAAACACCAAAATAAAAACAAGTTAAATATGAAATAGTACAAGAGAAGCTAAGTGACTCACAATTTCAGAAATTAAATGCATGCTATAAAATTACAGCAAATTTGCTCTTGAGAAACTTAAGTTTTAAAGGTTAATAATTATAAGGGGAAAAAAAGAAAAGACGCTAAAATTTAAAGTAGTAATGTTTTCATGTGTATTTTTCTTATGTTTTCTTTTTTATTTATTTAGTTCATTTTATCTTATTGCTTTTGTGAGACAAACCAAACAATCTACATTGAACAAAACTGCTTTTTTAAATGGTTTGGTTGATTTCTTTATAAATATATAAATATATGTATGTATGTATTTTATTTTTAAAACTCACACAGCCTTAGTCATTTCTTTGTTTCTTTTGATTTTTAATGTGTTGTTCAAACTGAAAATGAAATCTTTAAAGGTGCCAAAACCGAATGATCCTATACTTGGATGCATCAAGTTCTGATGAATAAAATACGAACCCTAGGGGGAACAAATCGCCATGTTTCATTGCGTGTCTCTAACACACTTTACCCTATAACACCTTCCTGTTTGTCAGTACTAACACTTCTCTGTCTGTCACATCACCATATTTCCAATGTTGTTTCCTTTTTCACAAATAGCAAAAAAACAAACAAAATTGGGCTTGAAACTATAGCATTTGTCTCCATGGTAAGCTGTAGAATAGAGCAATAGTAGCCAACCTTTTTGACTTCTGGACACTTTAAATGAAAGAATATGGTTATGAATGAATGAAGTTATGACCTCAGTGTGGACACAAAAAGTTTTTAGTCTCAGATTGTTTCATCTGAAGGATTTTAAAAGACCCAAAAGCTATACCAGAAACCATGTGTTTTACAAGAAAAGAGCTAAATATCAGAGTTAATTGACAGAATTTTAGGAAACTAATCAACTCAGTGTCCATTTACTTGTCTCTCCACTATCTGTTTTGTCTTTCAACTGTTTTACCTGTTTCCACTTGACCAAAGTTTCACACTTAGATCACTTGATGACCACTCCACTACAACAATTTCCCTTTGATGATGAAGACCATGAGATGTGGTTAACTGCGCTGGAAAAAGCGAGTAAGTGGACGTTGATATGAACAGTGTCATGTCAAACTACTGTTCAGTGTGCTGTCTGGAAGGAACTTTGACCCTGAAAACATAATTGTGTTTAATAAAATATATCATTCTTATCATCTTACCCCTCAGATTTATCTTGGGACCCCTTGGTGGGTCTTTTTCAGACACTAGAAATGAGTGTGTCTGATTTCGGAAACTTTCCAAATCCAGTAATCCAACATTGACACCCACTTCACACATAGTAACTAGGCGTGTGGAGATGTTAAAGTAAGCAGGGGTTTGAACTTAACTGTCAAGCTCTTTTTTCATTCTTTACACAACTATTTAATGTGTGTGAATGAGCACTGTGAATGATGTGTGCTGTGATCCCCATATTTTATTGATTCAGTGTCACCTCTCTATATCATTGTTGGCTTTTCACCTGGCCTTCGAGTCCAGCTTGTAAAGCTATAAACAGCTTTGCCTCCTAAAGTGATCAGTCAACATGTCTTTTTGAGTGTGACATATGCATGAAACTAACTAGTTCATACAAAGTGTCTCTGGTTGTAAAAAGGTGTGTATAGGCTACACTTGATGGTGAGGCAAAAAGCCAGCCACACAAGTGGGGATGACAGACTTTCTTTCGTTTTTCATTCATGGCGTAGCACTCCAGGTGTACACATGAAAAGTGACAGATGTAGCTGCGTGAAGAATGAAAAAAGAGACATGAGAGACTATTTCAAATCCTGCCTACTTCTGCTTATCTGACCAATTGTTGTGTGAAGTTCCTGTGCTTGTTGAATTGTCATTTTCGGGAAGTTAGAAAAGTTGAAGGAAATGAGAAGGGGGGAGGGAGGGGTTTTAGACCCTATTGAAAGCTCTGACAATCACTCTGAAGTACATCCCCCCTTTAAGACCACGGCGGATAGGGAAAGTAATATGTCCTTACAAGAATAGCGGTATAAATAAAGAACCAATTTGACAAAGGCATGGGATGAAGAAATGCTTTTAGAAATTGTTTTAGGCTTGAAAATGGCCAATTTTTCAGACACTGAATATCGACACAAAATATTTCCATCAGCTTTTATACAGCCATAAAAATAAAAGCTGAGTTGTCAGACATAAAACCCTGTGTGCTCTGCTAAAACCACAGCCTCTGCCTGCTGTTGTAAAATGGTGATAACACTCAGTAATCGGCCACTGGGAGCCGCAATCCAAAAATATCAGTACTGGTCCCTAATGCCTGACAAATGCTTGACATGAGTGTGTGCCTGTAAGTGGATTAAAAGAGTCTGAAAACATCTTTACCTCAACTTTCTGCCAATTATACAAGTATAAGGCCGAGTTTAATGTATGCACAGATACGTCACGAGCTAGCTTTCTAAAATAAAGCATCTCAAACTGAGAATTTAGCTTTCCTCAGAAAATACTACATGGTAGTTTTGACTCCAGCTGCACAGATACAACACTTTTTACACCAGTGAGCATATTTTTTCTCTGTCTCTCTTTCTCTTTAAGTTTAAAAGCCTTGGAGAAGACAGCGTGTAAGACAGTCACGGCATCTTTCTAGGACATTCCTGAGAAAGAAACACCAGTTTGTAATAGCATCACCAGGTTTATTCTACCGGCACTTTCCCTGTAAAGAAAACATCCAACACCTTTCTACACCAGCGAGCTAAAAGCATTGCTTTCAGGGCCAAACATACTGCTGTGAGAGTGGATATGTGTGAGGAAGGGTTCATATGCTGTTGAAACAGATATACAAAGCAAATATGTTTGTGAGACAAAAGGAGTTCATTCTTCAGAAGCCTGACACCATGGTCTTTTATAAATGTGTGGTGGAAGGAGAGCTGAGTGCAGATAGAGGTCCTTTCTAGAAAAAGACTAAATAATAAAATAAAGGGATTCACAGCATAAATAGAGTTCTGCTTAATACTGTAATTTGTGCACTATGTGCTTCTCCAAGCTTTGAACAGGTTTAGAGGCCAGCAGATTCATTAAATAAGGGACGGGAGAAAAAAGTTTCTATTAGAAAATGTGCTGAGATCCTGATTTGCCATTATCTGCGTCCACTGACACAAGCCTGTCTCCATAAATTTGAGGGGGAAAATATGTCAACGTAGCAGTCTAAACGAATAAGGGTTTGTTATGTATAGCCATCTTTATTCAGAATTCATAAGCAGAAGTCATTTTACAAGCCCGGATTACATTAAAGGAAAAGTGTGTGTGTGTGTGTGTGTGTGTGTGTGTGTGTGTGTGTGTGTGTGTGTGTGTGTGTGTTGGGGAGGAGCAGTACCTGGCCCTGGTGTCTGAATGTCACATTTTTAATATATTTCAGGAATGGATAAGTCTGTTTTTT
The DNA here is from genome assembly GCF_014851395.1 of Micropterus salmoides. Classification (NCBI taxonomy): domain Eukaryota; kingdom Metazoa; phylum Chordata; class Actinopteri; order Centrarchiformes; family Centrarchidae; genus Micropterus; species Micropterus salmoides. The sequence goes on along the minus strand of NW_024040041.1, from coordinate 28,169,584 downwards.
TCTGAATCTCTTCACCTCCTCTTAGATATATCCTCCCCATTTGTCTCTCTCTCTCATAACTTTTTCAATATTTTTATTGAATTTTGCAAATTTTGCAGTGGGTTGGGTAAACGTGTGCGAAACAATGCATCAACTGTGGTATCACAAATTGAGAGGGTGAGGACAAGTTCAGCCCTCAAATCTAATTTGAGGAGAGGCTCAGTTGTCAACCTTTTAAATCAAATCCTAATATTCACAATGGTTGATCTCAGGCCCCACATAGGCTCATACCAGGTTTCAGACTCGCTGTTTTAATAAAATATTCTCCCACTGATACCAATATATGAGATAAAATTGTTGATTTAGTTTTGAATTTACCTTTCTTTCGTGGGGTTGCAGGTTACAGGGAAATAAATCAGTCAGAATGAAACCAACAGTCAGTTTCAGATTCTTCTCCTTCATTGTCAGCTAAGTGCTTACTGTTGCTTTCCATTCTGCCATGGCACATGCAGGTTATAATAAAGGCAATTGAAGATTTATCACTTAAAAGTCAGTATCCTAACCAGCTAATAGAAGACAAGAAGTAGCATTGGTTGTGTATAGCAGGTAGTTAGCCTGAGTATTATAGTAAAGTCGTATAAATAAAAATGTTAGTTGTTCTAACTCTGGGATGCTTTGAAAGCCTCCAATACAACACATGCTTAGACAAGGAACGCAGAGGTTAGATTTAATCTTTAATGTTTGTATTTTTCAAACTGTGTGCATACTTTTAGAAGAGAAAGGTATTTAAGGATGAGCACTGGAGATGAGGACGTATGAGTTGCTGGAGTGTAAACATCCCTAAACAAAAAGAAAGAGCAGGACTTGCTACTGTCACTCTTAAACATGATATAGCATCTTTGCTCTGCACGGTGGATGTTCTTGTATTTTTCTAACCTAACCTTTAACATATAATATTATATTATAATTAGTGACAGAGTAACACGCCCCTAATTGCCTCTGGAAATAAAAAAAAAAGCTGTTACAAAAACAGGTAGTACTCTAGTTAGCCTGGCATGCTAACATTTGCACCTTAGTGCAGATAAACACACTGTTTACTCGATTCCTTACACTTTTGCTCTTGTGTGTCTGTGTTACGTTCCATCAAGCTGACAGGTTGATTCACTGAGCAAGTGAGGGATGAAGAAATGTACCCTCCTCCTCCTCCTCCCCCTCTTCCTCTCCTCGCAGAGGGTAGTTGGAATCCAAAGGAAGTGAGACATGCCCTTGAAGAGTCAAAGCCGTATTTTTTTTTTTTATTGGCAGGCTTACAGAGTTGGACACTGCACTGTGATGTCAAGGAGGGTCAGGGCGAGCACTGGAGCTCTCTTAGCTAATGATATCTCCACCCACATCTGCACCATGCAGCTGGAGCGGGGACCCATAATGCTCAGATGTCAGATTTCCATGCTCTGTGACAAAGAGCACAAAGTGTCATTTATTGGAGATAGGACAAGAGGAATGAGAAAGGGAAGGGGGAAATATCTCTTCTTCCCTTCTTCTGTTTTTGCATGTGTGGAGGTGTGTCCTTCTCTAATTGTGCTTCCTTCACTTCTGGGCCTTGAAAATGTTTGAAAATAGTTAAATGGTCCCTTAAAGGATAACTTAAAATTTCTATCTTCTGTTATAGTATTGTACTTACTTACTGTTACTGCTGAGATCTGGGAACAATGACATTGTAAACAAAAGAGTGATGGGGCAGTCAGAAGAACACCTGCAAAAACCTTTAATTGGCTACAGGGGAGCACAACATTAACATATCATCAACTTTGTCAAGTTGTTGTGGTGAACTTGTTTGCAATTAGTTGCCTTTTTGCTCATCCAGGAGATACAGACCAACATTATCATTCATCTGGAGTCTACCTGGTGAAAGTAAGTCCAGCATTCACTCTTTTTTTAGCTCTGTCTTTGGTCTCCATCAACTCCTGAAGGAAATATCAGGCTCTTTAACACTAAATGCTCCACAAAGTTCACCACCAAGTAGCTAACTGTGTCTGTCTGCTTTTTGGTGCTGAGCAGGAAGTGTACGGTGGGTTTTTAGAGCTTTTTCAATGAAAACAGATGTCTGTTGCTTTCGAAAACAAAGCTCTGAGAGGGAACCAAAACAGTGAAGGTGCAGACTGTAAAACCAAAGATACATGTCTTATCCACTGAACCATCACCACCCCAGTGGTAACATTCTGACCCAAACTATCCATTGTAAACATCCATTAGACTACAACCTGATTTTCCAGTACAACTTTGGCGTGCTGTGTGCACACAGTTTTCCTGTGCAGTGAGGGAGTATTGCTACTTACTTTCGTTATGATTTCCAAATAAAGGGGTTAAGATAATCTGGATAAACTTGTGTCTGTGTTCTCAGATCTCCTTGGTGACCTCATAATGATCAAAACCAATCAAAATGATCGCTAATGATACAAAAATGAGACCCAAGTTGAATTATCCTATAAATTCTTGTTTGTGATTGGGATATACAATACATATATCTGCGGTTTGGTGTGCAAGAAGATGGGATTCTTCATCACCAGGTCTTTCCTCTCTGGCATTTGAACCCCGTTGTCCTCCCCCTTCTCCCTTGGACTCACTCTTTCCCTCCCTCCCTCTCTCTGTCTCTCCTTCCTGCTGTGCTGATCAAAGTGTCTCTGCAGTGCTGTGTGCTCAGAGAACTGGGGGAGCAGCTAACTGGAGGGGAGGCATTGGGGGGTGGGGGTGGGGGGGTTGATGGTGGGGTGAGAAGAGGAGGCCTGAGGAACACGCCATCTCCTCCTGGCTGAGAATATTAAGAGAAAACACACTGACTCTCCCTCACCCAATCCAGTCTTTGTGTCTCTGGCAGGCTACATAACCTGACATCAAACCAACTAATGACCTTTCTTTGACTTTACTTGACAACGTTCTGGGACAGAAAAGCAAGTACCCTTGGGAGCTGTGTGGGCGCGCCACCCAAAGCCTCCAAAGCAAATGCAAACTTCAAGTCACTGAGAGGAGGCTGCAGCGTTCGACATGTATTCTCTGCAAATTACTGCTCTGACAACAAAATGCAACCTGAGTTGTGTGTGTGGATTTTTGTCTGAGGAATGTTTGTCTTTTTTCTGTGCGTGCAAACACAGAATCTGCATGTGCAAGCCTGTATATGTGTGTATGTGTCTGAGAGAGAGAGAGAGGGAGAGAGAGAGAGAGATGCGGCCTGTTGTTTGTGCTGACCAGACAACAGTTGCTGACTACGCTCACCCCGGGTTATTTTTGGGTCATGCAGAGTTGAGTGGCAACAGAGAGTTATAAGCACGGTCAACCAACTGAAAAAGAAGAAAAAAAAAATCACTGGAGCAAACATAGTCTGAAATGACACATTCACATCACCTACACTGCTGAGACAAGCAGTGTGAAATGAAGCTTCCCCGTTTCCTGAATAAAACATATATAGAGCAGGCATCTGAGCTATGTCCCTGCTATTTTACAAATCATCTGAAGCTTTTAAATCCAGCTCTGAATAGAGGACAGTTAAAAAAAATAAAAAAGAGAGAGAGAGAGACAGATAAAGAGGAGGAACCAAAGTAGGCTACAGCACACAAAGTACCCTAGGATGCGTGAAGCAAAGTGAGCGCTGTGCTCTGCCCTCTGGTGGTGTGATGGGAGACGGGCTGCCTCCGTCAGCTCAGGGAACGCTGTGTCCATGAACGGGCCTGGAATACTGATGCCACAGTGCAGGGGTGCAGGAGCTGCAGTCTGGCAGACCCAGGAGGAACGCTCAGGCCCTCAGATTCACTGTCCTTTACACAGACTAAAGAGGACTATGGCCTCCTTTGTGATAATATATTGTGTTCGTCAGTATGTGTCATATGAAATGGATGGAAATTCTCTGCATTCAAAAATAGTCAAAAACCACACATGAAAAAATGTTAGTGATTTCCACCTGTTTACATCAGATTTTTGAAAAGGCTTTAACTCAGTTTGAGTATGAAAGGTAGGAACATTTTTAATCCCTCTTGTTGGGAATCTAGCCAAAAGGATGGTGTTCAATAACACAAGCATGTCCTTCTGTTAAAGCCAAATAAAAGGCTTCAACTGAGCTTCTAAATAGTGATTATTTTCATTAATGATTTGTTATTGAATTTGCTGATTATATTTTTTGATTAATTGGTTAATCATTTAGTTTGAAAAAGTTTAGAAAATGCTGAAAAATGCCCAAAATCCAAGGTGACTGCTCAACATTTCCTGTTTAAAGGGTTAGCTCACCGGGCACGCCCCATGTGGAGTCCTTGCCGCAACGGCCAAGGTTCCAGTCCAACCCATAGCCCTTTGCTGCACCTCATTCCCTCTCTCTCTCCCACATTTCCTGTCTCTCAAGTGTCCTGTCATAAATAAAGGTGAAAAAGCACCAAAAATATACATATTTTTTAAACATTTTTTTTCAGAAGTTCAAAACCCAAAGATATTCAATTTACATGAATATAAAACAGTAAGTAGCAGCAAAGTCTTCTATTTTTGGAACCAGCAAATGTTTGGTACTTGACACTTGAAAAGTATATGTATAAAAGTATAAACTTAAATACTCATGACTTCATGTACAAGCTAAAATTTGATAAAGAGCATTCTTTGGTATCATTTATAACGAGCAAAACTGAACAACTGTTCAATCAGATTTAGGTCAGGTGAGGTGCATGACATCACCTTTGTCTACACTGAATGCTGCTGACTTTAAATCAGTGAAATAACCAAAACTGTTCCCATTTTGGCCAAAAATTGCATGTTCATGTAGGAACCCTTTGCTCATAGTAAGAAGATGACTGAGACAATAGGTTTTCAAGGCCTATCAATAGTTAATCAACAGAATTGTTGTTGATCGATTAATCCTTTCAGCACTAAATTCCACCCAGGCCAGGCAGAATAACACTAATAGTAGTTAGATAGTCACTATTGGCCCAGGAGTAGCCAAGCCTGTGGCCTCCGTCGTGTGTAATAATGGTCCTAAGTGTGTGGTCGTCCCCTCCGACAGTCTGTCCTCCTGTCAGACACCACGCTGCAGCAACACCCAGTCACTTCCCTCCCTCTGCAGGACGGCCCACCGCTGACTCTGTGCCAGCCGGCTGACGACGATGCCAGGACACACACGAACACACAGATGCACACACCTACTTGCATGTACAAGCAACTGCAACACACTCTCACACTCTCACACAAATCAAATGCTTGGCCCTCCTCTCTGCTGTCCCAGCATGCACCCTGGTTACCTGGCTGCTGGCCCACTAGCAACAGCTGCTACCTTAGGACTGTAATGGAGGCTCCACTGCAGGATAGCACACACATACACACACACACACACACAAATGCAGTCACATAAAGTAGAGTCACAGACAATTCTGACTTCATTCGTGCCTGGCTCTGAGGAGAGCTCATTTGAAAAGATCAGGGACTGAACTAACCAAGGGTGGGGCCAGTGCAGTGGCACTGTCCCCTAACCCAGAAGATGATAGGTAGTTGGCTTGTTATGGTGCGTTCCATTTACCCCAGAAGTCGGATGTCGGAGCTGGGAATAACGTCACACCCGAGTTGATGGCGTTCCAGTTAACAAGTCAGGAAACCTGGCTGGGGCAGCCATTGTTTACAACTTGCCAGGTTACCCATTGTTATGCCGGTTCATTAAAAAAACGCATTGTGCGGTATGTCTATGAAGATTCTCAGTCATCCAGGTCATAGTTATCCAACGAAGGTTAAAATGAAGGGCAACTGGACTTGGTTGAAGCTACTGGAAGACGTTTCGTCCCTCATCCAAAGGACTTCTTCAGTTCTGACTGACTGGCAGGGAAACTCAGCTATTTAACCTCAGTGGGGTCGTTATCCCGGGTCATCGATACCGCTGGTTCGTTAGTGTTCCTTGTTGCTGTGACGACAGTCGTTACAGTCGTTGAGACTACCTGTGGCCAAGACTGAACGACCATCGTTGGTATCTTCACCTGAGGCCAATAGGTTACGTTTGTTGAGTTTCCTGGGAAGTGATGAAAGGACAGCATTGTAAGTGGGGGATAAGTGGTGGCGTAGACCCCCTCCCCTGTTCAATGACGGCTTCTCAACCCTGGTGTAGATGCTTCCTTGACACCTCTTTCAAACCATCCATCTTCTCTGTCTAAAATGTGCACCTGGTGGTCCTCAAACGAGTGTCCTCTGTCCTTCAGATGTAAGTAGACTGCAGAGTCTTGACCTGAGGAGTTGGCCCTTCTGTGTTGAGCCATGCGTTTGTGTAGTGGTTGTTTAGTCTCCCCAATATAGAGGTCTGTGCATTCCTCACTGCATTGGACCGCATACACTAGATTGCTTTTCTTGGGTTTGGGTGTGCGGTCTTTGGGGTGTACCAGCATCTGTCTTAGTGTGTTCTTGGGTTTAAAAAACACAGGGATGTTATGGGATGTTGTGCGGTATTTACTCATATTAAACACTGTAGCAACACGTACACAGACAGCAGCTGGACAGCACTAATAAACAGTATAAACACCAGCTTTCACTAACTTGATATTCAGAGCAGCCATCTTGGATCACAAAGTCGGGGTAGTGCGGTTCTCCAGACTTTCTAAGTCAAAAATCTGAATTAAGGGGGCGTTCCCTTTGAAATTTCTGACTTTGAACTCGGAAATTCCGACTTCCCATGTCAAATGGAACACAATATTATTGATCAGGCCCATTGCATGAACATCCTTGACTGAACCTCCGTGTCAAGTAAACGTTTCTTGTTGGAAAGTCAATCAAATGGCTGCAAAATCATGGCAAACGACCACAAAGAGATAAAAAATTACTAAGTGATGCAAAACTTCACATAAAGAAACAAAACAAGCACAAACTGAGTCTCTCTTTCAGTTTCGCTCCTAGGAGTGCATGTGTCCAGAGGCCCATTGTCTCATAATCTGTCCATGGCAAGTAGGTTATTTGGAGTTACAAATAGAAGCTATTAATTGAAATCTAAGGAAGTTTAAAGTCAAAGGCAACTGGACTTGTTTGAAGATACCTGAACACGTTGGATGAAATGCAAACCGTCTTCAAGTATCTTCAACCGTCCAGTTTCCCTCGATTTTAACCTCTGTTGAAAAACTATGATCTGGATGAATAAGAATCTTCACAGATATTAATTGATAAAATTTCACAGTAGGCTTTTAAACATCATTTATTTGTTCATTAATGTGCAGTTTATTATTGCCCAAAACCAGGGCTTTTAATTTGAGTTTACACCTTTACACATTACCAAAATGTGTCCCCCTCCCCTCCCCTTTCATTTGTCCCCATCTCTGAAGGGAGCTCATTTGAGATGATGGAGGACTGCACTAATAGGGGGGAATGGTGCGGACAGGCCTTTATGAAAAGTGCACAGAGATGCTGTTTGAGCAGAAGCTCGGGGTCATAAAGAGACCGCCTGCCGGGACATCGAACCTCACCTGAACGGGACAGAGGGAGCAATTAATGGCATAATTCTGGGCTGTTAACTGTCACATTTAGCAGAGGGGGGCGTTATGTAAAGCAGAGCTGTGTGGGTCCTTTGAACTGCAGCTCTGCGTGTGCTGTGGCAGGGCAGGGGTCAGAGCCTCTGGAGGTTATTATGTAACAGCAGGGCCGTGTCCATGACTGTCCGCTGGCCACAGTGACAGAGGGCTTCACCCTGCCTCCTCCTCCCGCTGCTTCTACACGTAGAGCAGGCCTTCTTTATAGGGCTCACTTTAACATAAGTGTCCTTCAGAGACTTCACTGGAGAACTGCTTTGGTAGAGAAAATGTCAAATTCTTGAAATGCTGCTCAATAGAGAACAATTGTCCCTCGACTGCAGTAGGTGGGACCTTGAAAATCCTTACAGGAAATCCACATTTCTGCTAAGAGTGCTGAATATTATGCAGCGATGTCTCAGAGAGGCGCTTTGCAGGACATCTAAATGGCCTGTGGAGCCCTCTCAGGGTCTTCCTCATTACCTGCTGAAGTGGAGGTTTTAGTTTTGGCAGTGATGAGTCAGAATGGATGATGTCGGGGCTTAATTACTGTGCTGTGACTGCTAGAGTTCTGATGTCAGCCGAATACAAGCCTTACAGCTCAAGGACACATATAGCCAGTTAAAACATGCAATGTTAGCTAAACGTGGTATCTTGCCGTCCATCAGTTCTGCATAGGTGGCTGCTCTCATCAAAGCTGATGCCAACCTTTTCAGCTGCAACACATGAGGCTGACCATGTTGAAGGGGAGGGGGGGCACACAACTAAATACATTTAAGTACTTGTGTGCACAATTCTGAGCAGTTATGCTTATTTCAATTTCCACCCCACCACATTTTATGCAACAGCCCTAGGTCATATTTGTCAATGTGATCAGTTTATAAAATACACATTGCTATAGAGCAAACAAACCGTTAACATTCAGATGCTGCTTGGAATTAAAAATTTTCATGAGGTGCTACATTGTACTCCTATCACACTGCAGTTCAGAGGGAAATACTGTACTTTATAGACAGTTTACAAAATAAGCTTATTCATAACAGCTTAGGAAATACGCTGTTAAGAGTTCATGAATATTCTTTGAGCTGAAATTGTTTAATTATTGGTCAGCACATAAATTCTCATTTCAACCTCAGTGATTTTGCTGCCTTTCCTTGCTTTAATTTACTGAAACCATTGGTTTGTCCATCAACTTAAAGGAGTCACTTTCACTTGTTTTTGTAATGGGCATTTGAAGTTTTGCAAAATAAATGTTTTGACAGAGCCATACTGCATTTTTGCAGCAGGTAAGGTGAAGAGTCAACAAGGCTGAATGCATTAGTTTTTAAGCCAATGTTGACCATTTCTCTGCATTGAGTACACATACACACCCATGCCCAAGTTCAGCTAGTATTCAAATGCCTTTTCTAACCAAGCATTCATCTGCAAACTCCCAACACTCAGACTCAAGTCACCAAGGTTATCAGCTGACCAGTTTTCTCCTGCCTGCTTTAATATGGCTATATTCTCATGACGTCAGCCTGTACACCTAAATTGTTCTCAATCACTTACAAGCCAAGACACATTCTTTGGTTTTGTTTTTATTAAACAACTCTGCAGGACAGTTATGATGGTGACAGTCAATAAAGCAGAGACATCTGTTCTGGACAGCAACTTCAAGCAGTCTCTTCCTTGGCAATACGGTCCTTCTTGAGTGGTCCCTGTGGAAGAGAGAAATGTAATGATCAGTCGTAGTCCAATACTCATCTGCTGTTGGCCTGAGTCCACATATTGGCTCAGAATAGCCAATGTATCCAGAGAGTGAACAGGGAGCGAGCACAAACAGGCACTGCTCCCCTGCCTCACTGGAGATCACTATGGCACTGGAATGGAACCCAGAGTTCACACTGAAGACTGAACCAGGTTACGAACAGTGCGGCGAAACAGACGACACCTGGCAGTATGTAACGAGTCTCATTTCTACATCCCATTTGACGGTGGGGCATACTGATAAGTCCCATTAAGATTTTAAGACCAGGGAAAGCAATTTCATGCAGAAGTGCTACAGTAAATGTTTCTGGACAGTGTCTTACCATGAACGCCTTCTTTTCCTCCACAGTCTGGAAGCGGCCATGACCAAACTTGGAGGTTGTGTCGATGAACTTGAGGTCGATCTTCTCCAAGGCACGACGGCTGCTCTGCACCAGCAGAGACTGGAAAGTAAGGAAGCACAAATTCAAGTATGAGAACAGATACAAAGTTAACTTTTGTCTAACCATTTGTAGAACATCCAAAATTAGCACTTAAGCCTCACCTTGCGCAGAGTCAGCACCCTCTTCTTGGTCCCCACAACACAGCCCTTCACCATGACGAAGTCATTAGTCACCTCTCCGTAGTGGACAAATCCACCCTATGGTGGGAGGGAGGGAAGTCAGTCACATGTTCTGCTTCATGGTAGGGTGGTAACCAAACCACAGGTTGCATGAATGTCACTTACCAAGGGGTTGATGCTCTTGTTTGACAGATCATACTCTGTGGAGGCATTGTTTTTCACCAGCTTTCCATCCTTGGTGTGGTAGCCCTGGCCAATCTTGTAGATCTTCTTGTTGATCTCTGTACGGTGGTGGTAACCCTTCTGACCAGCACGGGCCACAGAGAAAGCCACACGGGCAGGATGCCAGGCACCGATACAGGCCACCTTACGCAGACCACGATGGGTTTTGCGAGGAAGCTTCTTTGTGTGCCAACGGCTGGTGACACCTGCAGGACAGGAGATCATTAGAATCTCGGTATTTCTATAACTAAGACACGTGACCCTGCAGAAATGCTGCACTGAGTCCCTTTTTGCAGCTAATGGGACTCTTAGGCAATCTTACCCTTGTATCCGTGACCCTTGGTGATGCCAATAACGTCGATCATCTCGTCCTGGGTGAAAACGGTGTTGACTGGCACAGCCTGCTCCAGCTTCTCCCGGGCCCAGTCCACCTTGTCAGAGACGGTGCCTCCGTTCAGCTGCACCTCCATGAGGTGAGACTTCTTCTGCCTCACTGGCAGCAGACGCATCTGCACACAGAAAAAAAAAAACAAACAAAAAAAAACAGGTCAGACCAGCTAAAACCGCCACGCCACAGTTAAATTGTACAATTAATTTTAGCCGTGTAGTCTCAGAAGGAAGGCAGCATGGAAGGTATCCTCATATGTGTCGGGCGCCATGCCTGACGCAAGATCCGTGGTCTCATCACTGACAGACAAGCAGACACTAAATCACCTCAATGTAAATCTAGTAGACGTACTAACCTGAGTGTGGGCAATGACACGGATGACCTGGCAGTATTTCTTCATGGCAGCAAAGTCCTTTTCCAGCTGTTTCTTGCCTTCATCATCCTGCCATTTCTTGCAGTATTTGGTGAAAGCCTTCTTCTTGGACTTGTACCTATGTGCACGCAGCACGGCAGAGGAGAGAACACATAGGTTGGCACAGGTCCTTCATAACCCCGAAGGGCCAGCGGAAGAACACAGTGCATAGCTGCTCGCCCTCCCCTCCATGTGGACAAGGTGGCTGCATCAGCTAGGAAGGATTTCGGCTCATGGCACAGTTTCTAAGAAGCACTTTCCACTGGCCAGAGGAGCCCGGAGCTCATCAGGGCACACGGCACCTGAGCGGAGCTGCCATAGGGGCCACCGTAATGTTAGACTCAGTGAAAACACACTACTAATTTCAGTTCCACTGGGCAACCAACATCTGCTTCACCCACTCATTACACAGATAATTTCATTATGTAGGGTCTCACCAGTTCTTGTAGAATCTACGCTTGCACTCGTCGCTAACGTGCTCAGCAAAGATGGTCTTGAAAGAACGCAGGCCACGAGGGGTGTTAACGTAACCCACAACACCCACCACAATCATGGGAGGAGTCTCCACAATGGTCACAGCCTCAACCACTTCCTTCTTGTTCACCTCTGCAGAGATTAAATAAAACAGGTGAGCTTTGACATTGCATAACTTATGTCAGAAGATCTTCTGAGCCTTTAATGTACTAACTGCACTTCATGGTATAGACTGCGCTCAGTGCTCGACATTCAGCAAGGGGTATAAACCCATTATGTCCGCCCGTCGAGAGGCTCATCACAGGCAGAACACCATACTTCATACATAAATCATTCAATGCTTAATATATGCATCCACAGCTTCTTATTTTACTTTATAATAGAGATCTGAGTCTAATCTTACGCACTTGAGCCAGGTCTGTCGACCTCACGCACGATGTGGGTCATGCCGGCCTTGTAGCCCAGGAAGGCAGTAAGGTGCACGGGCTTGCTGGGGTCATCCTTGGGGAAGCTCTTGGCTTTACCCCGGTGACGACGACTCCTCTTGCGGGGCAGGAAGCCCAGCGATCCGTGTCGCGGAGCCGAAAACTTACGGTGGGACTGTGGAGGGAAGACACGGTTAGCAAGGGGCCCCATTATCCTCCGAGATAAACACGATCTTAGGAGGGCAGTCTAAAATAACAGTGGTTTTAATACTTAACTAACTCGTGTGGTATTGTTATTAACAAAAAGGTTAACTGCAGGCGACAGAGTAATGTTAACCACGCTGTTAGCTTACGGTTAGCTAGCTTCCTACTTGGCATATGCACGTCTGTCAAAACTGACGCTTGAAAAAAGTAAGTTTGAGTTTTAGTAGCCAGAAAATGCATCACAATAATTAAGTAGCGCAGAAAGTGTGTTTTATAAAGATAATTGCTTTAAAATTATAGGCAGCGGCCTACGTCAAGATGCCATTTTGAACCTCGCCGGTATAGTTTAACATGCAACACTAAAGTTTAAGTATCGGGCTGAAATATCACAGAAATCTATTCAAGACATTGATAAAACAGCCTATAAAAAGCAATCTGACTCTCTGAAAGAACTAAAATATATTGGATGCCTCAGATAACAGACAGATTTTCGTTTGCAGTGTCAGCTGCATGAAGAGCTCGCTCACCATCTTGTCTCCAGTCCGATTGAAAGAGGCCTGTAGAGGGGCAACGCTCATTTATATACTAAAGCAAATATCGCGGGATTTGGCGTGATTATCCTCAGAGAAGATCCGACCCCGTTATTTCAGCCTGTGGATGTATTAAACTCAGCAGCCACTAGGTGTCGCTGTTGGATTAGACCAAGTATCTGAATGCATTACACACTAAATACGTTTTAGTTACATGATCACACAAATGGTAAAATATTTTAGTGTGTTATTATTGACTTGTACGGCACATAAGCAGATATAGCGACCTATGTTTGGCCAATACTATTTTTATAATATTTCTTTTCTCGTGCAAGTACCTTACAGTACCTTTTAATACTTATCTTTAGTTGTTATTGTGGTTTTTATGTTGACCTTGATCTTGTTTTAACCATGCATAGTGCCTTTGAGTACCTTTTAAAGTGCTATATAAATAAAATGTATAACATAGTTGTGTTATATTTGTGACAAATGTAAACGATATGCATTTTTGTTCTTCTGTGGTATCTGGTGCAGTTTTAATCACTTAAGAGTAGAACACAACTTAATTATAGGCCGAGATGTAAAAAAAAGTCTTTGAACTTGTATATAATATGTATATATAAGAAAATGTACAATTTGGTGTGTTTTGTAGTTCTTGATGTTATTGCTCATGTCCTATACTAACTAACCCTTCATACTTATAATTAATAAATAAAAAAATTAAAATAATGGTCATTTATAAACTCATAATAAATCACACATGCCATAAAATCAAGCTCTTAGCACTTATTAGCATTTAATTAATAAAAAAAACAACAATACATTTCTACCTTTCACGTTAAGGCAGCAATATTTTCTTTTATGATCCAGTGTTGCAACACATTTTCAAGCATTTCAACCACCAGAGTTCCACCAGGGGAAAGTTTGAAAAGCCTTTTGTGTTGTCTTTTACCTATTACCTAAAAAGTCTTGGCAAAAGTTGATTGCTGGGAAGATGGCTGAGGTGCTTTTGCTATAATGTTCATGAATGTTTTAAAATATAATCATAGCATAAAATGCTAAATTCATGCACCGAAATGAAAACATCTTCCAAGAAGGCTCGCTTTAATTGTGCCATCAGTCCTTGTGTTTCGTATACTGTGACTTTCCTCCAGTTATGAGAACAAAAAAAGAGGAATATACATTCAACAAACATAAAACCCTGTAGCTATTTTTTAACATTTAATTTTACAGCACTTGTCTTGCAAATGTAAAGTTCTACAAATGATCAAATCTATCATACCAAACAGAAAAATGCCATGCTTTACTGCTCATCTAAAGCACTAATGCGAACACAGTTTATCTGAATTCTGTATTGAATAGTGGCTGTGCACACCATGCGGTTGGTCACAGGCAATGCAAAATGTAGGAATGAGGATGTTTTCCTCTGACTTAATCGTTGGATCTTACAACGCTGTCCTGTAGAGTGGGTGATTGGGTTTAGGGTCTTCATCAAGGACAGGCGTGGTGGTACTAAACCTGTGACTTTCACACTCTAACACTCATCATTATCATTTGGAAATGTGCACGGAGGTGTGATCCGAATTAGTGTCGTTTGGTACACGTTCCTTCCCTTAAGCGCTGACGTCAGTCACTCTCGATCAAGGTTCATCTTTTGGAAGAAGGCCTTTCCGAATTCATAGGTGCTTATCATAACAGCACAGGCTGGGGCCACTTTGATCACCCTGGGCATGAAACCTGAGGGGTTAAAACAAAACATGTTTTCATGTTTGAGCAAAGCAAACATCACATTTTCTTACTTTACATAAGACGGCATCCGTCTGTACCTGCAAAAAGGCCCCTGTAGCCCAACTCAGTCCATATTTCTTTCATTATGTGCCATGTGGACGTGGTTCTCTTTAAGGAAACTAGGAGAAAGTGGGAATAAGTTTAGAATATCTTACACACATTTAACACAACATAACTGGCCTACATCCCCATGTGCAAGTACAGACCTCCCAGTGTATCCATTTCTCCCAGCTGGATCTGTCTCCGTGTCTTCACCACATCAAAAGGCAGCGTCAGGATTGCAGCAATCTAGACACCATGACAGACAAAAACAAACAAACAGTCATATACTGGACAATAAATCGGTGCAGACAAAGGCTACACTTCAAACACTTAGATGCTATCTCTGCATGAAGAATAACCAGTAACATCAGGAGGGCAGTCTGACAATGCATTCACTGCTCAGAGCTGGGCCTGACACCTTGTTATCAGATATTAGACTGTAATGAAGTCACTGTGATGTCTTTATACAGTACAGTTAGTATAGTCAGTTCACCAAAGCAAACCTCCACATTTCTCAAGGCTACATTTTATTGGTTCTCACTTTGAGTTCAGGTAGAAAATAAATTACATCAAGGCATTCATAAGGTATCTACCATATCTATCTATCCATCTAATTATCAGTCTTACGTTAACGCTACAGTCCGTTTTAACATAGAATAATGGAGCTGTGAAGTGGGAGGAGCTATTCTGGGTGCCCGTGGTTTCAGAAGTCCCATTCATTTTCCCCCATAGACAATGTTACGTGACTCATAGTTGGAGCACTTCTACAACTTGCAATGAAACTCTCTTGCTTTAAATCATCAGTAAAAAACCCATGTTAGAAAAGAACTGCTTCTTGATAAAAGTCCGGAGTACAAGCCTGTGTAAAGTTAACTACGACTCCCGAGCTTCATTTCCGTAAGAAAACAAATCACTGAGCTTTAAATTCTGTTGCATGCGTTGCTTGGACTGGTGGGCAGAAGCTAAAGAGTTTGCTGTGTTTGAAATTCATTAAAAAAACTTTTGGATTCTGGGTCAATTTTGGATGAATTCAGTTCAAAATTCAGATTTAGCTACTGTTCTGAGGTAAGCTACACTTTTGAGGTAATATTTAGAGTCCGTACAAAAGAGGGCTGGAAACGTGCGTACGCCACTTCCTAAGAAATGGTTGTGATCTATAAAAAACAAACTTGACTGAGAATGTGCGGTACTGTAAGTAAACTCTGAACCATGCGTACGCACATAAAGAGGAGAAATTAGTGAAACGGTGACTCATAAGAATGAAACGGTTTGAAATGAATAGGCCTACTATTGTCTAAAATAAATCGACCTCTGAGTAGTGTAGGCTTACAGCCTTTCTGAATAAACAAACACCTGTTTGATTGACTTTTCCCTGAAGTTTAAGATCATTTGCAGCGCACAAAAAGATCCAGACTTTGGATCATAAACACAAACGGACATCTGTTTCTGCAAAAGAACGCCTCAAATATGTGGTACAGTTTAATCCAGAATCATATTAACTAATACTTGCATGCAGTGCAATTTATTCTTGTAAATAAGGTGAACAGGAGGAAAAATTGCATTTAAATTGACCGTTTTCAATGTGTCAGTCAAGCAAATACTGCCTAAAAGTGCGTTTTTTACCCACCAAACACGCTTCAGTTTCACCAAAAGGAACGTCAGCGTCACACTGAGTTAAATCTCATTTTGTAGCTTTTCTGTCAGATTTTGCCTCCTTTTCTTCCTGCAGTCAGTATGTATTAATATTAATGAGGGGCGTTTCGCTGACCATTTATAGGCAACTATGGGCGTTTGAGGGGTCGGACATGGAGCTCCCTCACATGCGCCACGTTCCAAGTTGATTGTGATTTATAAAGGGAACTTTACGCACGGTGTCAAGGCACACGTACACTTTTAGTGAGGTTTCTACACACAGTTTTATAAATGAGACCCCTGGTGGCTAAAACATAAACCTATAAAGTTGTTACATTATCACAGAGAGTCCTGTGTTAGAAACTCTTTAACATCAAGTATACAACGGGAATATAGTGAAAGGATGGAGGACTTACTGTCCTAAAGGATGGGAACTGTTGGGCTTCTGTAAATAGCATCATAGAGTACGGTCTAGACCTGCTCTTTTATGAAAAGCACTGTGAGATAACTGTTGTTGTGATTTGGCGCTATATAAATAAAAACTGAATTGAAATTGAATTGAGGACAGTTGAGTACTTACAGCTCCAGAGACGCCTCCTGCAGTAAAGCTGATAGAGAAGTTGGCCTGAGTCATCTGGGACTGTTCACAAAGCCGGGCCTTCACCAGTTCATAGTTAAACCAGTACAAAGCTGCAGACACACACAAACAGGCACAGTTAGAGTTGTTTTATTTTATTTTAACCCCACACTACAGTCATCTTCTGCTTTCCAAAATAACCAGCACTGTGACAGATGGCTGCTCATTTTGAGTGTCCCATCTCATTTTCTCTTGTGTTTCCTGTTGTTTCTTACATTACGCCCCTGGTAAAAGGATTTTTGGAAAGGTTTTCCTTACTCAGATCACGGGTCTAAGGATAGAGGGTGTCTTACGTCGTACAGATTGTAAAGGCCCTTGAGGCTAATTTAAAGCTAAATAAATAAAATTGACTGTACCAGTGTTTTGGACATGTGCTGGTTCAGTCAGGGAAAGATGGAAAAGACAAAAGGTAAAGTGTGTTGGATATGTGTTCTTTCCTACCCCATGTGTTTAGAAGAAAAATAAAAGTAATATCTGGGATGAACATTGAAAAGTTTATATAATTTATTCAATCCTACCCCAAATATATCTAGTATCAAACAGTCCATAAGCCATAATTTTTCTGTCTATAGGGGACGACTGTTTGATAGATTTGGTTGATTTTGCATGTGTTATCTCTCTAGTAACACCTCTTTTCTTCCAAGTGTAATTATATTGCATTCTGTGGTGCTGCTCTCACCAGAGAAGGGGACGTCTCTGAGAACGGTGGGTCCCCAGCCCCTCCACAGTGACAGCAGGCCGCCCTGGGCCACAGCAGACCGGATACACACCCGCAGCTCGCTGTAGGACAGCCGGCGGGACTGCATCTTGGTCCTGACCAGCTCCAGAGGGCTGATCACGGTCACAGCCCCCACTGCAACACACACATGCACTCACTTAGTATTTACGTGTGCATTTGCTTGTGCAAGCAACAGAGGCTTCTGGCATGGGGACTGCTCATCTTGAGTACTCTGTGCCTGGTGTTTTGTGTTCTTGCTGTGTTTTTGACTTTGTTTCTTTTGGTAGTCTTTATTTAGGGACTTGGTTGTTGTCTTCATGTTAAAAAATCCCATGGATTTGGTTTAAGGTGTTTTATCTGTGGTGGTTTGGGTCAGTGTTGGTCGCCCCTAAGGCCCACAGGGAGGCCTAAAGTTGGGGCGTAAGAGTGCTTTAATGGACTTACATCTGGCCAGACCGCCAGCAACAAGAGGGATGTGGTTGCCTTGGAAACCCAGACCATATCTCAGGAAGTCCCTCAGCTGGTCATAGCAGGTGAAGTAGATGATGGTGGCAGGTACAGCCATAACCCTGCACACAGACATAAACAGCAGGTTTCTAATGAGTATGTTCACACTGTACACTGTGTTTCAAGCACAGCTGGATTTATAATAGTGTTTTATTCGGCTGTTCTGCCACTGTATAGCTGTGGTGGTGGGTCATCCTGCTTTAAACACTTAATCCTCAAAGAATAGAGTGAGTCTAAACACTGTTTCGGTACAGAAATGTCACATCTGCAGAGGAAACACTTGCGGCACTCTTAACTATAACAATGTTAAAATACCAAACAGCAGAATAAAACAGCAATTGGTTACTTAGATCAGTGTAGTTACAATTTAAAGAGATATCCCTATCTTTCTCACCCTATTCTAAATTTCACTTCTTACGCATGTATTCTTAACATTTTCTCGAAGACAGTATAGACACTCACAGCGTTGGTGGTAGCCCACTCCACAAAGACCTGAGTCCTTCATATCGAGTGATTTTCACAAAAGCATCCTATGGAGCGAGCAAACAAACATGTTGATTCATTTTGTGCAAAACGACTGTGGAAAAAAAGCAAAGCTGCTGATGTACTTGTACTCACAAGTGTGCCACTGAACTGTGTTGGCGTTTTGTACCAGCTGGTGCAACTGGTTCTATTCTGACACACATAGATGTGATCCATCAGTCCATTACAATACAGGAAACATTTCCCTGTGAGATGCAGAACAACCAGCAGTCAGCAGAGTTATAAATATCAGCAGAGTGTACAATAACTGGACGATACAGCAATCAACAGATAATTCATCAAAGCCAGTATCTATAAACAACATTCTGGTTAAGTATCTCACTATCAGTATGATTCAATCGGTAAAGTGTTATCATTCGTTTTTTAATGTTATATAATACTTTACAGAGGAGAGGAAGGTGATTTATAACACGTGATGGCAATGACCACAGAGTCACTCAGCAGAAGATAACATCAGGACTGTCCTTGTCTCTGCTTACTTTGCATGTTTATTTAAAGCTGGTTTAAAGATAGACTATTGACTTTTTTTAACTTCCATTTCCCCCCCAAACTGCTTCTACTACAGTTTTTACCATGTCGAAATATCGCAGGTAACAAAAACACAACATTTACTAGGTACAGGATCACAAGTGAGCAGGAGTACAGAAATTTTTCAAGACAGATTTCCAGTTTGAATTTTAAGTAGTGAGAAGTAGCCAGGCAACATTTTCACTGTTTTGTTTCTTGAATGCTACCAAACTGTAGAGTCTCTACAAACATGGATTGTTTTTTAAAACCAGGTACAAAACTGCAGCCCTAACCCTTACCCTTGTAACTTAGACCTCCATTAAAAATAAGACTGAAGGCCATGAAGTGAAACTAAAACATGCATGTCTATGCTAATACAAAACACGTAAACAGAGTGTAAAATTAGCACCAGCCACATGCTGGTAAAATGTGCTAATCGCTGGTAGATTTATTTCTCTCACCAGCCAAAAAACAATGGTAATTTATGGGGTGGGCAGTACACTCTGAGCATTCACTAGCCATTGGATTTTGCACCCTGCACGTGAATATATTTGCAAAAGGGGTTATTTTGTTTTCATTGGCAAGAAATGTTTGTTAGTCGAGCATGTGCCCCACACACAGAAAGTTGTGCTGAACACGTTTTTTTTGTTTGTTTGTTTTTAAACTGTTGCCAAGTTTTAGCATGCAGCGACGGCGGGTCAGATACTCACACTTGGAAGGGCGGATGATGCCAACCCGCGGAGCAGATTCACAGGCTAAAGCTGTGAGAAAAAAAAGCAAAAAGGCAGGACAGATAAAGACAGACGACAGAAAAACAGAGTGTAAAGACACAAAGGACGAGTGTAGTGAGGTTAGAAAAGCATTAAGATACACATGGCATCCACACGCAGCTGTTAAAAGCAACATCGGTATCTCATTGGTTAATGTATGGTCTAAACCCACAGAAGAAAAAAAGCTCCTTGTCCTACCTTGGTGGAACGGTGTTTGCTGAGCCTGCAGCCTGATCTTCACAACGTCCAGCGGTGTGACTGTAAACAAATAAATTGACATTCAGATTCAATTAAAACACTTAATACACTCACTTACCAATTTATTAGGTACACCTTGCTGAAATCTAATATAACATAAACAACTCTCTGGGTAATGCAATTTAATTAATTCCCCAAAATGATTTTAAAGTGGAACCAGCACCTCTCTAAAACAGCTACAACAAAAACTGAACATTATAATATTCATGTAGGGAGGATTTATTGCAGGACTTCTGTATTTGACTGCATTAGTTTTAGCAAGGGGTACCTCATAAACTGGCATCTGAGTGTACATACTGTACTTTGGTGACAATAAGCCAATTTTGTGCAATTATATCTTTAGACGTACAGACGCGAGTCTTTTCTAGTATTTGTTTTCATGATCTCACCAAAAACAGATGTGAGGAGGGCTCCAGTGCCAGAAGCCAGCATCTGCTGCACCGGAGAGATTGCAGCCATGGGGCTGCTGACGGCCCGCTCCCCCATCCTGCTCACTTGTCAAACCAAAAAAACATTAATAATAATAATACCACTTTACACTGAGAACAAAATGTCCTAATAAACTTTGCAGAGGTGTTTCTGACCCTGTCAAATCTTTATAGCAGACATCTATGCCCCGTGTAAAACAACAAAGGAGGAGCGTTGGTGTCCTAGAGGATCAGCAACCTAACACCTCGCTTGTGGCTGTGCTAGTGTCTTGTTATGTCACAGTGAGATGGCTGAATACTTGAAGTGAAAGAAAACAACTGCAATTTATATTGTGTATTAGGTCCAAATAAGTTATCACAATAAAAAGGAAATCATATAATTCAAAATCAATAATTATCAGAATAAATGTTAATTTCTTTCAAGTTTAAAAGCAGATTTTTGCTCTTTAGTAAAAGTTGAAGAAACCAGATGGTTAATTATGTGGTTTTAAACTTTTCACTTAACAAATCTGAGGCAGAACATTCAAAACAATTATAAAATCATTTTACAATAAATATGAAGGAGTAAAATTAAGTAACTTTTCCTGTCTGTTTTCCTCAACAAAATAAATATTTTATTAGAAAAATTACTAATTACTGTGTAATAAAGTCAGAACAGAAATCCTACACTGATGTTAGCTGGCTAAGTCTAGGTGGGGTTGTTATAATGGGGTCATTGAAACATCACGATAGGTTATCTATGATGTGCATGTTACCAGACAGCCAGTGAGAGCCTAACCTCCCAACTGAGAGGGAGTAGCAGGAGCTAAATAAATGTTTAATCAGCTAAATAGTGAAGTGGAACAAAAACAAACGAAGGTAAATAAAGAGAAGTCCTGAGGTGTGTCCAGAAAATTTAATTAAACAGAATTACAACAAATCCATCACTGGCAGCCAAAATATTTTAGTTTATTATTCTTGAAATAAATTTGCATTGTGGAGGATTTTGGATTAAGTCATTTCAAACGTTCCTGTTCCTACCTGTGTGTTGGACTATTGTTTCCCCAGGCTTTTATCTATTTCTGGAGTTAATTTCATTTAGTGTGACAGTTATAGCCACTTGGCCCTCAAGGTTTGTCTGACCAATAAGCTGCTTTACCAAACAAATGTTCTTCCAACTGCATGAGTGCCCAAAACAAACATGTAGCTACATGTGTCCTAAAAGGTTCATCATGTCTCTCTCTAAATACACCTATACATTAATATTATAGCCATGCTGACACTTTAAATACCTTGATTCATTGATTTGACTGACGTTTCATTGAATAATGCAGCTTAATCACAGATCTAACCTCGACGTGTAACGTCAAACATCCTATCTTCAGTATTTGGAGGAAGTTCACTGTCAGCACACTCTGTCCTTTTTCTCCACCGTTAGCTAACGTTAACCTTAATACACATTATCCCACACTTGAGGAGAGGAGGAAAGGTCAATAAGCTGATTTATCAAATGCTTTGAGCCAAACCTGTCTAAAACATGTTTTCATGTAGCTAGCTAACTGTCCGCATTATAGCGAAATGTAGCTGGCGAGGCTAACGTTAGCTAGCTTAGCTTTTCAGGCAACGTTATCGCGTTTTTTAAAAAAAGATAACAAGCAAACGTTACTCACCTCTACTTTAGCTGCAAGCTTCGTTGTGAAATAGAGTCGCCTTCATCCATTTCACGTTAAATTAACGTTACGATGTCACGTTGAAGAGCTAACGCCACTCTGTCGTGCCGTTTTATATTTTCCTCCATTGTGAATAACTCGTAAACATGTTTCTGGACTCGGAGTCCTTTCAAGCCCGCAGCAGGGCAGTTTATGAGCCCAAAAACACGTTCGCACACTTCACGTAGACTTCACAAATCTGTAAAAAAAACGAACTAGCCGTAGTGCTACAGGGAGGCCCGGTGCGCATGTTTTGGAGATCAGCGGTGAAATGTCAGTGCTCGCTTGGCTCCGCTGCCGCAGCTCTGGCGCCGCCTGGTGGACGTGACGTTGAGGTGCGCTGCAGCTGTCGCATGTAAACAAGGAGACAAGCTGCAAAATGATCAACGTAGCGTACAGTGAAAAGAGGAGAAACTTCATTTAACTTTGTCAGTCAAGGTTAATAAAAAAAAGCTGATTTCAAAGAGACCTGAAGAGGCGCTGCAAGATATTCAAGGGGAATTGGGAAACTCTCTCTCTCTCTCTCTCTCTCTCTCTCGGGGGCGTGTTCAAGAGTGCAGGTTTATCATTAACGTTACTGTTATTTGGTCGTGAGACACTTGTCAAACACCTGACTGCTCACAACAGCCCTTCAGCCTTTTACCAAGGTAAGAGAACAAATTAAACTTCTTCTTTTAGCCCCCTCAGAATCTGGCATACCGGTCTGCTTGTCAGATAAGTAATTTGAGTGAATTGTAAAGAAGTTTGAAAATGATTCTGGAGACAACTACGTTCAGTTTTAGAGTGTGTTAATTTTTTACACGCTGTAAATACTATAATCCCATATTTATAGACAAAACGCGTTTCCTTTGTGATAAGCAAGCTAACGAAACTGAAAGTGTGTTAACTATCCTCCTTTTGTGTTGGGCTTATTCGAAATGAAGAAAAAAAACAGGAACAAACCGCTAAAGGAAGTATTAAATACGAGAAATTAATGAAGAGGGAGCTGAGTCTCAGACCTTATTTGCATGTTTGTTTCTGGCTTAGTCTCAGTGAATTAAGTGCATTTAAAGAATGGGTTTAAATCAACTGAGGCCTGATTAATTTTTTTTTTACAGACATTCACAAATTCATGGACATGAAGACAAATCTGATCATGCTTATTAAACTTTCTGTTTCGTGTTTAGACCAATAGTTTCTGCAGGATTTAAAGCGTAGTTTCTGCAGGATGGAAGGCATAGTTTTTTTGTGGAGTGGAACAGGGAAATTCCACATGCCTTTCACTTTCCTTTTATTAATGGCCTCTGTGTCTCCCGCTGTGTGCAGATGCAGAAGTGGGTTGTGATCTGTTGGGCTGTCCTGGCTCTGGTTGGTGCTGATGAGTGTCCAGATGGGGGAAGATGTAAAGACGGTCAAACCTGCTGCAACAACCCGACCAACGGCTATGAATGCTGCCCGTTTGATCAGGTAGACGTGTTGGTACCACCTGCATGTTCTGCATTATATTTTTCCTGAGCAGATACACAAACTATTCACACATACTCTAGTTGCTGAAACTGACTTTTGTAGTAATCCTACTTTTTGGAATTAGTCATTTTGCTTAAAATGGAAATTTTGTGAGTGCAGATGATGTAGAGTCACATTTTCATTGTCACTGCACCAAATTTTGACCTTTTAAAATCCCCCATAAAATCTCCCCTAAGTAGCTTTAAAGTTATAAAAACATCACAAACAAGTGTAACACTGCTTGTTCCAACACATCAATATGTAAGATATTCAAAAGAAAAGATGCTTTTTTTTAGTACCAGAAAATAATTCACATTTGTTGCATCAATTTTTAACACTGCCTCCAAGTTTCACTCATCTTCTGTAAATCTAAATTAAATGTTAATAGTTTTTAAACAATGTTTGCGATGCACAACATGCATTTGTAATGATAAATCTGCTGCTGTATCTGACATGGTTTAACAATGAGATACTTTTTACTGTTACTTAAGTTGATTTGTGCAGGCTACCCTACAATGCAAACATGCAGTGACTAAGAGTTGTTGACATTCATTATGTGTATAAAATGTTTTAATAGAAATGTATCATTGCATAGAAAACAGCATGTTAGGTGTGCACTTAATACAAAACTCAACGCTACAATCAACTAATGTACACAGCTTGTTAAAACAGAGCCAAATCCAGCTAAAGCTAGCAAGAGGTAGCTTGATAACATGAAACCATGTTTTCTAAACTGCAGTTACAATTAACCTCTTTACATGATAAACCGCAGCAAAGTCATAGTGCTTTAACTTACAAAGATTATTGTGTCCCTTTGTCCATCACATAGTTAAATGTACTTATGATATAACCATTCTCTTGTAGTAATTCAGGCTGTATACAGTAGTACTATTCATGCTCAGTGGTGTTTTACTACTTTATGAGAGAGATTAAAGCTCACGCCTCATTTAGCCAGTGTGATAGTAGTTTTCAAAGTTTGGTAGTCAAAGTGTTCCTACTACTGCTGTCCTTGTAGGCTGAGTGCTGTGGGGATCACATGCATTGCTGTCCTGGGGGAACAATCTGCGATAGAGCCACATCCAGCTGTGTGAATGCTACTGTGTCCATCCCCTGGGTGGAAAGAGCTTCTGCAGATCAACCCAGACTCTCTAAAGTAAGAATAACGTGCGGTTGTTTTCATGAAATACCGAGTAAGATTTGGACGTATTTAAGGCCACTGTAAGATGGTTCCCCTTTCCCACCCTGTTCCTGCAGTCCTTCAGGATGATCAAGACATACATGGGAGAGGAAGACGACAACATCTGTCCCGATCAGTCACGATGCCCACCTGAGTTTTCCTGTCTGAGGGCTTTGACAAAGTTTGGCTGCTGTCCCCTAGCTCAGGTATCGAACCTCGTCTAACACAGATATAACATGCAACTTGTATCGATATATAATTTTCAAATAACAGGTAATATTTTTTCCCCCAAAAAAGTCAATGTCATTTAATTGACACACTTGAGAAACAAGAAACAAAAATGATGTCCATTGGTTAACAACTCATACAGTAATACTGGTTGTATTATAAGGGCACCTGTTATGTAGAGCTAAGATTTGTTTTCCAGAAGTTCAGTTACTTCCTGTTAGTGCAGAGACCAGTTGGTTTCTGTAGGATAGATAGATATGTAATAATAGGTTGACTGTATGTCAGCTTTAGATGTCTAACTATTACTGCCTTTTCATAGATAATATACATAAATGTAGAGTAAAATGATTATAAGAGGGAATGCATTTACGAAGTGAGTTGTTCTGAGTGATTTCTTGGCCCCTGACAGGGAATCCCCTGCTCTGATGGGAAACACTGCTGTCCTGAGGGCCACCAGTGCAGTTCAGACAGCCGGTCCTGCATCAAAAAAGGTGAAACTCTTCTACTTTGAGTTGGCTCGTTGTTGAAAGGTGCTGACCAAATAAACTTGCCATACTCTCATAAGTTGTTAACTGTAATCTCAAGGCCCCTAAACCTATCATAGACACATTTTCAAATGTAATGTTATGTTGCTACAGAGCTTGTGACTACAGTTCTGTGCGGCGACGGAGTGTCAGAGTGTCCAGATGAAACCACCTGCTGTGAAACCGTAGATGGCAAGTGGGGATGCTGC
The DNA here is from genome assembly GCF_014851395.1 of Micropterus salmoides. Classification (NCBI taxonomy): domain Eukaryota; kingdom Metazoa; phylum Chordata; class Actinopteri; order Centrarchiformes; family Centrarchidae; genus Micropterus; species Micropterus salmoides. The sequence continues at coordinate 28,143,996 of NW_024040041.1, read as the reverse complement.
CCCATGCCAAAGGTACAAAAAGTCTGATATTTTCATTACAGACACACACACATACACACACACGGTGACAGTTTTAAAATGCTAGTGTTATTCCATAGAATAATTCACTTTATGAATGAGAATAAAAAAGTCAAATGATGGATTTGCATGTCCTGCCTTGATGTCTGGTTATCGTGACTTTATGGCGTGTTAGGTATGGTTCTTATGTGATACTCAGTGGGTGTCTATTGTCTAAACAGGCTGTGTGCTGCGATGATAAGACACACTGCTGTCCTGAAGGGACCTCATGTGATATTGAACACAGTAAATGTATTTCCTCATCAACCAAAAAAGATATGCCGATGTGGGCCAAATTCCCTGCTAGGATGAGAGCAGAGTGGGAGAACAAGAAAGGTCAGATTTGTTTTTGTCTTCTTGTACAGCCCTATTTCACTTCCTCATTTAAGATTTATCATGGTCTAAAACTGAATGTGCGTTCATGCAGCTTGATCTGTGTGGCTTTCCACTTTCAGAAGGTGAACATGTTACAGCACGGACAGTTCACGATGGCGGCTCTGAAAAAGTCCCTGAAGTCACCCCAGTGAATGCAGTTCCTCCTCCAGAGAAGGAAGTGTCCGTGTCATCTGTTACTAAGGCAGCTGCAGGTTAGCTGTTGAGATGCAAAATTCCTCATAGATGTTTCTGTAAGATTCAGATGTTTTGATCCACAATAAAGGTTTAAAGTATTTTCTGACAGTTAAAGGTACAAATCTACCAACAGACCTTTCTCACAGACATTTTGATTTAGTCGCATGAACAATTTCTGCATTCCATTTAATGTAGGTGTGTCAGTGAGTGCATGACTTTCTGGCGCAAATAAATGTTGATGTTTAAAAGATTTCCTGCTATGACTGGACAACATTTATACTGTGGGAAAGACCTATCAAGGCTACAAGTACAGCAGTATTCTTCCTGCATGCAGTAGGTATGCAATGGTATCATGTTTTGGTAAACTGGAGCAAGAGGTTTAACTAGTTTTATTTTCCAAAAGCATGGGTATGCCTAATGTCTAGTAGCCAAAAAAAAACAACCTTTAAAATGTTGTCCAGATTGTAGCTTTACCTGTGTCAATATGTTACAATGCTTGTCAGTGCAGTACATTTAATGTAAAAATTAAAGATGCCCTGTGGAGAACTTACGAAAGTTATGTTAACAACCTTGGTAATTCCTTTCGCGGCGGACATTTTTAACTCATCAAGACAAGGAGTTAATCAGAAAAAGCACATAAGCGCCATAGACAGCAATGACCTGAACTGCAGCACACAGAAATACAATTAGGAGGCTCACTATTGCCTGATGTGACATGTGCTGTACCTTTTTTATCATCATTTTTGTACTTTAAAGGTCAATTTTGTTCACTTGGGAGATATGAATGTACTTATCTAATATAGGGTTACAAAAAAGTATTATCAAAATAGCGGACATATAATACCTGGACTGTATGATCACAGATTTCACATTTGTAGGAAATGTTTCTAATGGTAATTTCTTTCCAGGGAATGATGTCCCGTGCGATGATACTGTAGCCTGTCCTGATGGCACCACCTGCTGTAAGACCCAAGAGGGCGGCTGGGCTTGCTGTCCTCTCGTAGAGGTACAGTTTTAGCTACCAATTTTTCACAGTCCTGACACTGATGTTAAAGGTGTTGCCAGCGTATAAATGTTTTTTCATCCTTCTCGTCATGTCGTTCCTAGGCTGTTTGTTGTGAAGATTTCATTCACTGCTGCCCAAAAGGTAAGAAATGCAACCTGGCTGCACAGACATGCGATGACCAAACATATTCTGTGCCGTGGGTCAAGAAGGTACCCGCAATCCCCAGGCAGGGCGCAAAGGTGGGGGATGTTGCATGTAACGCCACCGCCAGTTGTCCTGATGGCACCACCTGCTGTAAGACCAAAACTGAAGAATGGGCCTGCTGTCCTCTACCTGAGGTAAACACACAGCAAACCAGTTTTTAAAGCATCAGCTTTTAGAATTTAGCAGCTGCCAGAAATGTAAAACTCACCATTTCCTGAGAATTTTCATCTGGACAGACCTATGAGATGATGAGTGTTTAGAAACACAATACATACTGTAGCACATGCAAATAGTTTTAACAATGTGAATCATATTTATGTTGAAATAATGGGTAATCCAATGTTGTAAGATAGGAATTTATGGGAATTTATTCACATGAAAGTATAACAAACATAAGCGTATTCCTTTTCTTGCTGAGCGTTTGACGAGAAGTTCGATAACCAGCTGCTGGCTGTAGCCTTTTATTTAAAATACATAAGTGGTAGCTTCTCCCAAATTTCCCAAAACATTGAATTGCTATTCCTTTTTCAGTGAGTGTTAACACACTTTTCAGCAATAATTTTGTCTGCCCTTAAACTTAGGTTTACTTAGACTAACAAGTCTAACAACCCTCACCGTAATGCCAATTCATACATCCAACTTTCACTTAATGTTTGTGACCGAACGTATTTTGCTGTTTTGTTCAAAAGGCGGTCTGTTGTGATGACCATGAACACTGCTGCCCTACTGGGACCACGTGTGACCTGACCACGTTTACCTGTACGAGCACAGGCTCAACACCCATGCAACGTAAGATACCTGCATTTGCCACGGCGGCACCGGCTACAGTGGCGACTTCAACCCAAAGTACAGTAGTGACAACCAGGCAGCAAAAAGAGGAGGAGAAGAAGGAGCCTGTACAGGACAAGGTGATGACTGAGAAGGAGGATAAAGAAGGGAAGGGCGGGATTCACTGTGATGCCCGCACCAGCTGTCCTGAACGCACCACCTGCTGCTTCATGGTCTCGTCTAAAAAGTGGGGCTGTTGCCCGCTGCCAGAGGTGAACACTGCTTCTTTACATCACTGACCTCCAGTAACACTGAAATATACAGCTGCTAAGATTTAACTGCCTCATAGCATAAAATGTAGTGTTAATTTTGTCAGCCCTTTTAAAATTTAGTCTTAATCTTTGTCCTGTGTCAAATGTCCTTGTTAGTTTTTGTCATATTAGGTCCACTGTATTATATATCAAGTTTTATTTGACTAAAAGTCTAATATAATTAATACAATTGGGCACTCTGTTTTTTTGTCTGCCTCACTGTATTTGAAATGGGACCAAATATCCAATAATAGAACCTGCAATGCAATGTAAATATAGAAGAAACCTCTGTGTTGTTCAAAAAAGTACCTTAAGCAAAAAATAATAATAAGCTACTGATTACTGCAATATATTTAATTATATTTTTATTTTGTGAATTGTCACTTGCCACCTGAATTTTAAATTGAATTCCACCATAAATTTGTGCAGAAAATGTCTCCAGAATGCAGGCAATTAAGTGTTTAATGCTAAAAATCTTCTGGGGGAAAAACCCCCACACCCCCTATCAAATATTTCATCAATAAATATTTTTCCGAAATAGTAGCCTATTAAAAAATATTCTTGTCTTGTTGTCATGGCCCCAATCTTGTGCAAAGTCACGTCTCATGGGCTAAGTGTTTCGTCACACCCCTAATCCGAGCCTTTAAATGGAAGGATGGTGTATTGGTGTCTGACCAATTTTGGTGGGTCACCTGGGCCAAAAATGCCAGGGATGTTTTTTTGTCCCAGTCCAGCCCTGAAAGGGGTCATACAATTAGAGACTATCTGGTGATCAGTTAGCGGCTAAAGTGGCAGATATTTCCCCACGTAGTTGGTGGAGACCAAAAATAGAGTTAAAAGAGAGAGGACACTGGACTTATCTTCATCAGGTGACACAAACACGACAACAAATGAGCGATCATATTCCCCCCATAGATTAAAATAGTTGTTGATTAATTTTCTTTCATTTCATTGACTCTACCTATCATAAACTGTGTACAGGACGTTGATCAACACCAAACAGCTCAGCAGTTGATTAGCCAGTTGTTTGGCATTTAAAACTGGTTTAAAAGGATTGTGATCTTTCACGGAAATAACCACACCTACACCTCAAACGTATTGACAGTGTAGGACGGTACAGCAAACAACTGAATGGCATCACTTTCTCAAACCCCAAGAGACAAATGACGTGGTAATATATTTCCTTTTCTGGAGTGGCATCTGTACTCTCTTCTTTGTTAAAACTATTTTATTTCCATCACCCTCAGGTTACAATCATTAGCTTAATTCCTTAAGCCTGACCCTCCAGTTATAGACTCTGCAGATTAGTTACTGCACTTTTACTTGTGGAAGATCACTACATGCTCATGTTTTTCACGAGTCTATTCAAAAAGAAGAACTGGAAATAAGCTTGGGTGATGTGAAAGCAGAATGTCCGCTCTCACTTCTCCCCAGGCGGTGTGCTGCGCTGATGGAAACCACTGCTGCCCCACCCACTACAAGTGCAACGAGAAAGAGACCTCTTGCGTCAAAGGAGAAGTGGTGATTCCCTGGTACACCAAGCTTCCAGCCACCACCAGCATCCAGGCTGAGTCCAGCGCTGTGCAGTGCGACGACGATCAGAAGCAATGCCCCGAACACACCACCTGCTGCCAGCTGCCCACGGGCGAGTGGGGCTGCTGCCCGCTACCAAATGTGAGCTCTCTGTGTGTGTGTGTGTGTGTGTCTGTGTGTAGAGAGATTACCGTGACGAGTGCAGCTACTTTGACGTGAAAAAAATAACCTGCACTATCAGCGTACCTTAGCTTTTATAGTCAAGGTTTGCTTATGTAAAATAATTGATGTCATTTTCACTAACCCTGTGCTGTGTCTGCAGGCTGTGTGCTGCCCAGATAAGGAGCACTGCTGCCCACAGGGTTACACCTGTAACAGCGCCTCTAACTCTTGTCAGAAGGTCATCATGCTGCAGCTGGAGACTCTCCCGCTAACACAGGTGTTTCTGCCCGAGCACCAGCCCCGGCTCAGTCCCTTAAAGCACAGAAACGTCCCGTGTGATGAAACTACCAGCTGCGAAGATGGACAAACCTGCTGCAGGACGTCCGCTACTACATGGGGCTGCTGTCCATTTCCTGATGTATGATATACAGTAAAACCTCCAACCTTTTGTGTTTTGGAAAATACTCTTACTCGCTTTCTTGCTGAGTCATATGAAAGGACTGATACCACTCTTATGTCTATATAATAAAAACAAGAAGCTACAGCCTGCAGTTGCTTAGTTTAGCGTAGCTTAGCATGAAGACTGACTGTAGTGCTACTTTAAAGCACCTGATTGTTCAGTGTGTTACATTCTTTGCTTTTTCTGTCCTCTCCACAGGCGGTGTGCTGCAGCGACATGAAGCACTGCTGTCCCGCCGGCTACACCTGTACTGAAACTGGAGACTGCACCCAGAACACCAAGCTCACCTGGCACAACTGGCACGTGTTCTTCGCCAACAGAAAGAGAGCGCTGATTGTGTGAAAACACTGTACTGTTAATTGTTTCTGCATGCAACGCACTAATGGAAAATAATTGAAAGGGATTTTATGATAATTTTTAAATGCTTTGTTCTTAGAGCATCGTAGTAATGAAGAAGGAGATTGAATTCCACTTGGGGTTAAGATGTAATGTTCATAGGTCATTAGTATTATTAAAATACTAATGACCAAGTTTTCTACTTGAAACTCGACTCCATCCATAAAAAACAACTGAAACACTCCTTAGGCAATATGATTTTATTAATTCAGTCATCTGTTTCTGTACGTTCTGCTTCAGCTGCCTTGTGTTACAACGTGCACTTCGCTATCAATAATCAGACACAATGTGGGGAATAATTTTACATATGATCTAATATACAAATATGAATCTGGTGTGGCACAGTTTCCTGGTCAGTACTTGGTTTATCCAAGTGTTTAGATATATGTGGCATAATTTGTAATGATTTCTTGATTTGTCATCTTTCCTGGAATGAAAACTAATAAACAACATTTGATGTTACAGTACAACTTGTCAAATCATTCCTATCGTACTGTAGTAAGGCATTTGTTTCAATCAAAAGAAACAAGAGTGGCATAAATAGAGACTATTCATTAAATGGCCCTTATATTCATGTTTCACTGCAAATTAATAAACAATAAAATAAAATTCCTTATTTTTCGCTGTCTGGCAACAGAAATATAAATGTGTAAATAAATCACTTGTTAAATAAAGAAATGACACTACATCTTACTGTAAATTATGACAAAAAAAAATATGATTTTTCTGAACCTTACTTCCGGGATGGAAACCACTTTTTAGGCTGGCGTTGTACTGTTAAAGGCTCTTTTGACGTCAGTCTTTTTTTTGTGACTTTATTATTTGGGTTTATCCATAGACTGTACATAAAGGGTTTATCGGGCCTCCCCTTTGTGAGCAGAGTAAATCTCTGTTGAAATGGAAATCGAAGCTTCCGATTACACAATTCAAAATAAAAGCCTAAAATGGGGAAACGTTTTTCAGAATAAGCTTTATTTGCTAAGTATGTGTAGTCATCATAGACTGTATAAAAAGGTACACATACAAGGCATTTGATTTCGGTTTTAAGTTGTTCATTGTACTTACACACAACTTTTAAAAAAAAACACAGCTAAAAGAAAATATAGGTCAAATTAAACAGAAGCATTATGTAGCTACATACAAGCATATAAAAATCAACAATGACCAACAATAAGACAATTAAATAATAAATATAATAAACATCAATCCCACAAAGACATTCATGTTACAACAGGACACAGGCTTAGAGGTGAGAAAACTGAAAAAATACTCTTTGAATAAAATCCATTAAATATTATAGAGAGATCACATTAAAAATCTATTACAGAATCTTAAGCTGTACAAATGAATTGTGTAAATATTTGTACACAAAACAAAATCCATTAATGCAACCCCGGCAGCCATAATGTGTGTACTATACAAAATATATTTATAGGTAATATGTGTATAAGCATGAATAATGAATACAATAAGAATGTATTTTAAGGTGTTATTTATAATGTATATATATATGTAGTTTGTAATACCACACACTATACATCATGTGGAACTGTATGTAGCTGAATTAATTAACGTTTTTATAAACTTTGGACAACATATTACTTAATTTATTAAAATCTTAAACATGAGAGCTGATTTATATGGAAGCCCTATCCATTCCATTCAAATGATTTTTTTACAATCAATAACGATCATTTTCTCATGATCTTGAGATAACAAACCATAGCCGAATACAGGGCTCGGCAGGTGCTTTTCTTTAGGATACTTTCGGGAATATTTCTGGTCTCAGTGTCTAGCTCAGTTGGTAGAGCACAGGACTTCAAATGACTGCGTTTTCAATTCCCACTTTCAACGGTTTTTTTTTCCTTCTTTTGTGTGTGGAAAAGCAGTATAATAGGTCTCCTTTAAGTCGGGATCAAAAAAGACACCCTTTGACTGTAAGACCCTCTTCTCCACCAATTGAGCTGGCCAGTGACACTGAAAACGCTCCTGCCGACACCTATGATGAACTTCCTTATCTCGAGATCTCAAGATAATTATCCTCTTATCACTGGAAAACGGAGTAAGAAAGATATTTGAATGGATGGCTACTTAGGCCTTCTGTAGATTTAAGACATTTACCTAAAATAATATGCCCCCATTATTTATATGATTTCACAAAACATCTAATGTGTTTACGTCAATAGTTTCAATGAAAATCTAAATTTGTGTTCAGGGACATGCCATATGCTTTTTCTACATACATTTATTTATTTGAATGTTATCAATGAATGTAGTTTGTGAATATTATCATTTTGCTGATTATAGTTTATAGACCAATCCCAGAACTCCTGGAGTGAAGAACAAAGGTTAGCCAGTTCATTTCAAACTGCAGGTACCATTTAATGTTTGTAGTGATAAAACCTGTAGATGTCCGGCTACATGACGTTTGAGAGCTCACAGCCATCCATTTTTGAACCACATGTCAGGGTGTCTTTTTTTTTGTCTAGAGACAAATGAACTATATGTTCATACATTTTTAAGATTTAAGATTTTAATTGTATGAGTATTTTTAAATTCCACCTGTGACACCAAACGGCTACATCGCTAACGTTTGAGGGACGCTTTTATTTTGAAGTAAACCGTGCTAATTTCCGGTATTTTCCCAGTCAGCTTGACGTGTCTCCGTTTTGACGTATGAATCATCCTTACCAAGATGGCGAGCCACCTGTTCCTCCGGTGGTGATCCTTGTTGTTGTCTGCGCAGCGGAGGAAAGCAAAGCATCTGGAAGAGACTGTTAAGAAACTGGCGACGTACTGAAACAGCTGGAGTAAACTCGGTCGTCCAAAATGTCCACCGAGGAGCTGTCAGCCTCGGACAGCGAGGCTGCTTTCGCCGGCGCAGGGGAGCGATGGGCACCGGTGGGCGCTGTGGCCAGTCCCGAGGAGGAGAGCGGGAGCGCAGGGCAGCCGACGCAGAGAAGCTCGTCCCCGGCCACGGAGGAGGAAATGGCCGTCAGGCTGGAGAAGCTGGAAGAGGAGCAGGACTTGCTGAACTCCTCTCTCCTCGCCCTCACCTCACACTTCGCTCAGGTGCAGTTCCGACTGAAGCAGATAGTTCACGCCCAGAGCGAGGAGAAGGAGAGGATGCTGGTCGAGCTGGAGGAGTTCGCCTTCAAGGGCTGCCCGCATGTTGTGGGCTGCAGGGCTCAGGATGCCAAACAGCTGGAGAACTCGGTGAGGCTTCTGGTCATGATACCGCAACACGCAACCGCCTTGATCCTACACACCGGAGTGCATGCCGGGAAAATATAACAGGCGTCAAAAACAAGTGATGGAAGGTGTTCCTATTTTAATGACCCCTTTAGATTTGGGTCTGTTTTTCTATTTCCTGTGTCAGATTGAGTGATTGATGGGTGATGATTTGTCGATTAATCGGTTTGTCAATAAACTGCAGCTGTTCTGATAATCGATAAATTCTTTAAATTAATTTTTAGGCCTGTGTAACATTTTCTACTGCCAGCCTCTTAATTGAGAGGATTTGGTGCTTTTGTGTCTTGTGTGACGATTAACTGCATGTTTTTCTATTTTAGTTGGACAAAACAGGCCATTTGCAAATGTCACACAGGGATTTATAAAATAATTAAATAAATAATAAAATAATTTCACTCTTTTCTGACAGTAATAATAAATAATTGTCGGATTAATAAATGATCAACATGGTCAACATTCACCTGTCAGTCGAGCAGATCGTCACTCAGATATTTAACACTCATGCACAAACAAAGTTGGATACAAAGACGTGGACACTCGCTAAAATATACAGATATAAATGCACACACAGTGAGTCTTTTGTGGTGTTAAACCGTCGCCTCAGTGGCTGTGACCTTTCTTTATTAAAGCTGATTAAAGTGTGCTTGTTGCGTCACACAGGAGGCTGCTGCGCCCACCTCTGTTTTGTTCCCCGAGACCTCTTATCTCCATTGGAAAACTGTGTGACTCACAGGGCTGCAGGCTCAATAAAAATGCCTCCAGCAGATCACTATCTGTTAAATAAAGGCTTCTGTGTACACAACGGTGTTGAAGCAACCTGCTTTGTTCTCAGCATTGTTTACTCCCTTCCTCTTTGCATTTAGTTTTAACCGACGCCTTGGCCTCACGTAATAATTGTTTGCATATATTGATCATCATCTTCCCCAACCTAAAGGTCTTTTTTTATGTCATTTCTCCCTGGTCACATGCTTTACTTGCAGGGGGATCTGGTAAGTATGATACCTGACGTCTCTTTGAGAGTTTGTGTATTTTGTGTAAATGTTGTGACAAAAGTTATAAAAGGTGCAGCTGACTGAATAAGAAAACTGCCGCTCAGACCTACAGTAAGCCCATTCGTGCTCGTTGTATATCAAACTTTAATACATTTTAACTGCAAAACACTGGTTAACAACTGTTGAGTGAATTTTTTTCCCCCTTACAATCTTAAATATTGACATTGGCATCAGGAGCAGAAATCCCACATCGGTTAAGACCTGGTACACACTGTTCACTGTGTTATGGTGGTCACTCAGCGCTGCCTGTCTGTAGAAATTAAAATCATTGTGTATGTTTCTGCTGTCAGAGTGAGAGGGAGAAGAGGGAGCGCCTGGAGGCTCAGAGGGAAAAACAGAAGGATCTCATTTTCCAGCTGAAGACACAGCTGGATGATCTGGAGCGCTTCGCCTATCAGGAGGGCAGCTACGACTCGCTGCCGCAGTCTGTTGTCATGGAGAGGCAGAAGGTGGGAACGTGGAAACGCACCAGTGCAGTTTTCTGGACCTGAACTGGTTTCGGTCCTGTCACAAGTTGGTGTGTCAGATTAGCTACAGGTTTTCTGATCATCCGTCAGTCATTATACTTTTTAGGTCATCTTAGAGAAAGTGACGACTACATCCTCCCAAATGAGACGCCCCAACTGAAACAATCTACCAGCTTGTTCTAACTCCAAATTATCGTTACTCGCATGTTATGTTGAGCACATAATGTGATGTTTGCCTGTTTCAGATCAGGTGTAACAAGTCAAATGTCTGTTCTTCACATGCTTCAGGCTTTAGTGTTAGAAAACAGTTCTGTTTCTCATATAGAGAAGTTGTTTGAAAAGCCTATCCAAATACATTTGACCCACTCAAAACCTGCTATTATAATCTTTCTATGATTACTCCTTTCCTTTTAAAAAGTGTAGATTGGCTAAAAATTTGACCTGATTGGAACGGCATGCTGATGGTTAGCAGGAATAATGTTTACCATGTTCGCCATCTTAGTTTAGTGTGTTTGCATGAAACATTTGCTAATTATCACTGAACACAAAGTACAGTGGAGGTAGATGGGAATGTTAGTTTTGCTAGCCTTTTGTTGCAAACCAAAGGATTGGCTGAATAGGATGATGGCGCTAGATGAAAAGTCTGGAGATTAAAGTCATTCCAACATTTCATGGCAATCCATCCAATATTTGTTGAGATATTTCAGTTTGGAACAAAGTGGTGGACACACCGACATTCCCATCCTCAGAGCCGTGCTGCTGGCTAAAAATGACTTCCCTAATGAGAAGTTAGTTTGTGAATGCAGTGCTGTGACCATCTATTTAGAGGATAGCATGGTAAGAGAACCACTAAGAATATACAGCTGCAGCATATAGATTGTCTACTTGTGGGAAACAGTGGTGTAGCTGACAATACGTCTATATTCCTTAACCTTCAGCATGTCTTACTTTTTTCAGGTCATCATTGACGAGTTGATTAAAAAGCTGGACGTGAACCTGAACGAGGACATCGGGAACTTGTCCCCCGAGGAGCTGAGACAGAGAGTGGACGCTGCCATTGCTCAGATAGTGAACCCAGCCAGGGTCAAAGAGCAGCTGGTGGATCAGCTCAAAACCCAGATCAGAGACCTGGAGATGTTCATCAACTTCATCCAGGGTACACATCTCATTTCATTCAAGTGGATTCCTGTTTCGTTTCAGTGCCTGCTATTTTTATTTCAAAATTGTCAATATTTACAAATCATTTAATGAATGACTTTGCTTTTCCTTCCAAAAGATGAAGTGGGGAACCCTCTCTTATCAGACGGTGGACACAGCCAGCAGCCACAGGCTGCGGGGACCAATCCCAGAACTCCTGGAGTGAAGAACAAAGGTTAGCCAGTTCATTTCAAACTGCAGGTACCATTTAATGTTTGTAGTGATAAAACCTGTAGATGCCCGGCTACATGACGTTTGAGAGCTCACAGCTCCGTGCTCAAAAATATCAATAATTCCATCCATTTTTGAACCACATGTCAGGATGTCTTTTTTTTGTCCAGAGACACTTCTAATAAAGATCTGGCTTAATCCCTGAAGTGTTGAACTAATGTTTGTAAAGATGAATTAACTGCTAAACTCTTAGTTCACTAGAGGTGGTGATCAAACCCACCAGTCCAATATAAGCACATTCTTTTGGTTCTCCACCTCTCACTGCAGTGGACCCAGAGCAGGCCCAGAAGATAAGACAGACCGGCCTGCAGCTGATCCAGAAGGCCCTCGCCGTGCTGCAGATCTTCGCTGCGAGCCAGTTCGGCTGCGCGCCCGGCCATGTTCCTCAGAGCATGTGGAGCCAGGAGCCTTCAGGGCAGGACTACGGGCCCCTGCTGCAGCGTCTAGAGGCAGCTGTTGAGAAGGTGCGAGTGTTGGGCTCCTGCAGACAGCCCTCCTTTGAGCATGTCGTCAACTACACCAGCAACATGGCGCTGGGACCTCGAGACGAGCTGACGACGTCTGTGAGGAAGGAGCTGTCTATTGCTCTGAAAGACTTGTTGGCTCATGGCCTCTTCTCACCCTCCCAGACCATGAGCCTGGTGCTGGCCCCCATCTCCTGCCTGCTGCCTTACAGACCAGCCCCACAGACCATGCACCCATGGGAACTCTTTGTTAAGTACTACAACTCCAAAAATGGGAAGGCCTTTGTGGAATCACCAGCTCGCCAGCTTTCACAGTCCTTCAGCCTGCCTGTAGGGGCCGGCCCCGTGACCGTCACCCCTAAACAGTCTCTGCTGTGGGCCATTCACACTGTGCTGAAGGAGCACGGGCGCTACAAACGAGGACCAGACACAGAGTTCAAAGCGCTGGTGTGCATGGCTCTGAACGAGCAGCGGCTGGTGTCGTGGCTCAACCTGCTGTGTAAGTCTGGGACTCTGATACACCCACACTACCAGTCCTGGAGCTACATGGCCCAGACCGGCTTCGAAGGGGCACTGCGAATCCTGGGTCGCATCAGCCACCTCAAATTCAACCTCCCAGTGGACCTTGCTGTTCGGCAGCTGAAGAACATAAAGGATGCTTTCTGAGCGGTGACCAAAAAGGAAACGGATCTAACACAAGTAAACAAACATCAGTCTCAGAAGTATTTTATTAGCTAAACTCCGCTGCTCTCAGCTGGCATTCAGGACCAAAAGCATGACTTTGTGCTTCAAGTATGTTACCTTTTGGAGGTTATCCAAGTAGCCACCCAAGTAAAGTGAAGTGCAAGTATGTGATGTCTGCAGTACATGCATGGATGACTGTGTTATGTGAGCTTTAGCCATAAGCAACCATAATCTGCATATGTTTAAGATGCCAAAATGTCAAGACGACAATGCTACTTGTACTGTAAACATGCCTTAGAATGGAGATTGAGATTACCTCATCTTTAGTGAAGCCTTCCTGACCTTTGCGACCTGTGCCCATCATACAGTATCATTCCCCTGCGTACAGGATAGTGTAACCTATGCAGCAAAGAGAGAGGTGTTGTGTTTGTACAGTAATCAGTACTGTAACGCGGTCGGTTGAAGAAAAATAACGAGCAGAAACACTTCTCGATACTGTGGCTTCTACACAGTAACCAAGAGCGTTTGATGTGATGCTCCATTGTTCGCAGTGAAAAGTAGACTTCTCTTACGGAATTGATTATTTAGGTGGTAAATCATGTGTAGCAGATTAGTTGATCTAAAGCAAAACAGCAGCACTCAGGTCAACTTGAAATTAAAAATGTTTTACAGTTTCCATAATGATGCACGGGGTAAAGTGTTAGCAAGTGTTGTGTTGCATTATGCAGCTAATATGCGCTCTCGACTCCATTTTAAAGCTCTGAAGCTGTTATCACTTGGTGTGTGAACAACAATTAATCCTTGTAGGAACTGCTGCTTTTCTCCTATTCCAGCTTCCAGGTAACATTAAATGAGTGATATTATATGATGGGAATTTCTTGAATGATGTACTAGCTTACATCCCATATGTAATATGATTGTTGGATATAAAAAGTTTAGTTTTATTTCCTTTTTTTTTCTAGAGAAATTAGTTTTTATCTTCCTGTGACAGCTGAGTTGCACACTCAATATCCCTAAATACTGAATGTACAAACCATAGATGCTATTAAACCGAGGTTAGTTCATATCTGCTGTATGTTTCCCTGCTGTTAATGGGATTGAAACTTCAGTGTTCCTGGGACCGCATGTATGTATCAAACCTCTTGAGAGTTGGCATGCTGATTAAAAGATCATTGCGTGTGTATTTCAGATAAAAACCTGATTCCAAAACAGTGCACTTTGTGACTTGAGTTCACCCGGAGACACATTTCATCGTTTATTTCATGTTGCTGTGTAAAATGGAAACTTTGTGTTCTGTTGGCGCAATGTGTAGTCAATATAATGCTATATTTTGCTTCCTGTTTTCCCATTTTTGTTGTGTTTAGTTCAGCTGTTATGTTGTGATTTACGTAAAGAGACATTTATTTATTGCATAGCATGTTTAGCTCAACTCTGAAGTAGGTAGAACATATCAGAACACTAGTCTGGGAACAATTACACACGCTGAATCAAATTGTTCTATTTATGTTATTTTTAGTTAATTGCTTTAATCACAAATAATATAGAGAACTGTGTTTTTTTTAATTTATCATGTTTAATGTATACCTGCAGATGTAAACAAATTAAACATAGTAAATTAACCACTGTGCTGCTTATGAGTCTCCTTTTAAATTTGAAAGAAATCAACAAACTTTGCTGGATGTGTTTTGTTTTAATGGATTCCTCAACTTTATTTGAACACGTTTCACGCAGAACAGGAGTCACAGAATATCCTGAATAAAACATCATTGCATTTGTTAAATAAAAATTCTTCCATGTTGATTTCAGTTAATTGAAAATAAAATAAATAACTAGAGGACTATATATCTATCTCTAAGATGGAAGAGACTCAGAAAACCTTTGATTGATTTTAAATTGACCAAATAAAAGTTAAAGTTGTATTTTCTTGTTCTTGTTTTTTAATATAAAATAACATTTCTAAGCTTCTTCAATAGTTGTTGTGTATGAACACTATTGCATCTTTATCTTTACAAAAATTGTTGGGGACTACAACTCTTCAATAAAATATGACAACATATAAATTTGTGGGATAATGTACAATAAAAGTTTTTGCAGTGTATTCAAATTGTATTTGCAATAACAAATTTACATTAAATAGGTCATGTTTTCTGCCGCAAATATCAGTTTCACACACATTTTCCATGTGGAGTACTTTTCTTTTTTCTGTAAAAATAATTCCTTATATATTTTTTTATGTTTATATTTTTTTGTTAGGAAGTATTGGGCGAAATAATGATTTAATTTAATCAAGTACAATTAAAGGTACTTGCACTTCACTTGAGTATTTTTACTTTATACTACTTCACTTCATTCTAGAGACAACTATTGTACTTTTCCCTCCACAACATTTATTTGATAGCTAAAGTCAGACATACTTGACATACTTGTTAATGTGATCATTTTATTAAATACAATTCATTGTTATGGATTAAACTACCCAACAGGATATAAAGTTACAAGCTACAACATTGGATGCTGCGTGTACTGTAATGCATTCCAATAATTAATCTCACACTGACAGAGGGTTATTCTAACGAGTACTTTCACTTTTGATACTATTTGATACTATAGTATACAGTATATTGCTGTGAATACGTCTGTATTGCAGGACTTTTACCTGACGTGGAGAAATTGCCACAATAGACAGCAAGTCCCAATTAGAGTCCCTTTTACTGGCCCAGTGTGGTTTTGACAAATAAACGCAGGTCTCAATTAGAAGCCTGGTCTGGTTTTTATAAAAGTTTTTTGGATGTGTAAAACCTCTTAAAGCCCACTGAGTCACCTGCTTGAGCTACTTATAAGCCAGTGGTTCTCAAACTTTTTCACATCAAGGACCCCTAAACTGAGAAAATTAGACCTCGGACCCCCATTTGATAAGATTTTGTCCCAGGACCCTTCATCTGAAAGGATTTTTAGACGTTTTATTACAGAAAGTGCATGAAACCCAAGTAGTTAACATTGGGTCATTGTGTTACTTATGGATGGAATTATACTGAAAATAAATTATTCACCATTTAGCTGGGGACCCCCTGCAACCCCCTCAAGGACCCTTGGGTGTCCCTGGACCCCACTTTGAGGACCACTGTTCTAAGCTGCTGAGATCGTGCATACCAATATAAATGTTTAAACTTTTGTCAATGTGGACGTGCTACACATCGTTAGGTCGGTTAGATTCTCCACAATTCAGTAGTTTAGGTTGTTTTAGAGAAACAATGAGCACCAAAATATTATTCATTCAGATTTACGGGCATGACAAAGGAATTAAAGGCCTGTCCTATACAGACACCTGTCCAAAATATAGGCAAGGTCAGTTTAATTATTGAAGCAAATAAAAGCCTGGGCTATTAATGTTAAATTGGATTAATACAAACTTTTTAAAGATACTGACACCATTTTACATACCTTTACTTCACCCAAAAATCTACTGATGGACTCCAAACTGCCCAGAACTCGGTTTCGACCAGAACAAAGAAAAAGGATCACATCACCCTCGTTGTAGCTTCATTATACTGGCTCCTAGTATGTTTCAAAATAGACCTTAAAATTGTAATACTTCATGGCCTATATCCCTGTTCTATCTTCTACCACGTACCTTATCTATTTTACATGTTTTTATTGTCATTGCTCTTGTTTAAGCACTTTACATTTATTCATTTAGCTGACGCTTTTATCCAAAGCAACTTACAATTGCCATATATGTCAGACGTTTGCATGCCTTGGGAGCAAGTGTCTTGCTCACGGACACAATGGTGGATGGTCACAGTGGTCCAAAGGTATAATCTTATCCATTGCGCCACCACCACCCGTTTGTTACATGATTTTGAAAAGTGCACCATAAATAAAGATTATTCATGGTTTTGTGTTATAATTTATTTATTTTACGGTTTAGTTTTACAGTATGTCCGTCTTGTGATATAATTTGCATCTCATAAGTGATGCATTTTTTCTATTTTTAAAAAAATGTATCATCCAAACAGTCGGGACTCTACACCCGGAAGTGACGTGTGTTGCCCGGTGGGGTCAAAGTTGACAGAAACCTCCTCTACTTCCTTTCCTGTTAGCGGTGGCCGTAGAACAGCATCAGTGAGTGAATTTCCCTTGAAACAATCTTCAACCATCGCCCCAAATCTGGTCATTTTTACAGTTTTTATCATACCACACCTGCGAGAATCACTCCGTTAGCTAAGATGTGAATGTTATTTTGGTGTATTTTAATTGACTTAAGAAGAAAATAGAAATTTACTGCAGCGCTTCGTCTCCGCAGAGCTCATTTCAACATGGCAGCTTCCTTGATGTAGACGCACTGTGTGCATGTGAACCGTCTGTGAAACGGCTTCACTTTATATATTCAGACTGTGTATAGAGCTTGTTATTGTCAGAATAACTTCACCAGCGGTAACAGCATCCATAGCTGGTGTAAGACTGAGAGGATCAAGATATGGAAGTTGTTTGGAAGCAGTTTCCTAGCTGGAGGCTAATGCTAACTTAGCCGACTAGTCCAGCAGTAACGACTAGAAACTTCCACCAGATTTCAGTGTTTCTCTTAGGCAGGTTCACGTCACTGTTACTTGTGAAGTGTTGAATTTGCTGTGGTGACACAGGGGTTGACCGTGTTTTCTTTGTGGCAGAAATGGGCAAGTTCATGAAGCCTGGGAAGGTGGTGATGGTCCTAGCTGGACGCTACGCCGGGCGCAAGGCTGTCATCGTCAAGGTACAACATCTCTTCTCTGGGTGGATGTTACCTGCATTTTAATGAGTCAAATCAACCGTGGGGCTGATTACCATGAATATATATACGTGCTTAGAGTGGATGTATACAAGGCCATTCACCCTCAGGCCTCCTGGGTTGATCTGTAATCAATGTACTGGAATAGTCAGTAACTCTTTATCAAATTTAAAATCTCAAGTATGTTCAATTGCAGTAATTACAAAGCATCAAAGATGTTTTGTTGCTCTCTGCTTGATATCAGTTCCTAATTTATGTATTTGCAGAACATTGATGATGGCACCACCGACCGTCCTTACAGCCACGCTCTGGTCGCAGGCATCGACCGCTATCCCCGTAAGGTGACCACAACCATGGGCAAGAAGAAGATCGCCAAGAGGTCCAAGATCAAGGCCTTTGTGAAAGTGTTCAACTACAACCACCTCATGCCCACCAGGTTAGTGTTCAGTGTCCACATTTCTGTTTGAGTGGTGATAATGTTTGACACTATACTTGAAGCAGTTGACTCTCCCAACAATACAAACGGGGCGGTAGGTTGATGAAGCAAAATGTGTCTTGTGGAATAGGTGACAGACAAGTGAAGCGCTTCAACATTAAAAGATAAACCCAACTGTAAAAATATATCTTATGCTTTGATTTAAAAAGTCCAAAGGTCCAAACCTGTAGGCATAAAAGTGTAAGAAGAGATGTCGGCTACATCTCCAGAGGTGCACTTAAGTTCAAGACCTTTATTTGTCCCCGAGGGGCAACTAGTTTTGCTGCAGTACCAAAGAAGTTGACACACAGTACATAACAACAAAGACAACATCTATTAAAAATACAGGGTCAGACCAATGGGTAAATGAATACCACAACATTAAAAGTTCAAGTGAGCCTTATGTGCAGACGTTACCTATTCTTTACAGGGTTAAGCAGAGGAGAATTTATTTACTTAAGTAGAAAACATCTAATTGTGGAGATTAAAATTAATTTTATTTATAGTTAACGGCAAGATAAACATTACACTTTGTAGAAACCGGGTAAGGCTTTAATCAATTTAGAATTTTCTGAGAAATGTGACCATGAAGCCATGTTTTGTTCCTGACTGGAATTCGGGATTTGCTACAGCACGGATTCACTCTTCTGACGGGCTGCTTCTCCACAGCAGGGGCATCGCTTTTAGGGCTGTCATTTAAATCTGTTTCAGCTGGATCATTGAGGAAGAAACAGGATCATTGAGGATATCATTAACAGAACATATAAATGAGAATTACGTGTGTGCGTGCTTCACATCACTATTGTTTTGTTGAAGTTAAAATGGAACAACCTATACCACAGGCATGAAGTTCTATAACTACATCCAGTTAGTATTCCTGTTGCTTTTATGGACCCTACTGGTTAACTCAATATTTTAATCACTGTATGAAGATGAACCAGCTTTAGTTCATAAAATGGGTCAAGACCATAGCTTTGAAATTGTCTTTTATAGAGATTTTACTTGGCGGTATTGAACATTAATAGATTGAGTGTTGGGCCGATGGACGATGACTGACACTGTGATTGTAAATCTTCTTTTTTTACGTATATTTCCAATCGCGATCTGTTATCACGGCAGCAGGTGAGCCGCATGTCGGCTTGTTAATGTCGCAACCTATCAAACGACTGAAACAAACATCTGCACCCTGTGTTCACTGTTGCTTTACCTGGTCCGTGCGTAAAATATCCACCGCAATTTGTAACATAAGATAATAGTCTACCTATTTTATTTTTTGTACCGAGTGAAGTCTGTGCGAGAACCCATGCACATAAGACGACTGGTTCCCGCCCGCGCACCCGATGAGATCGTCTATCCCGACGTTTCATTGTAGACATCGCCCAACCCCATCAGTGTGTTTCCTTTTTGAAACGGGCTATTGGGCAGTCCTACAGAAACGGTTGATTCCCAAAAAATCTTCCTGTGAAGTAGTTGTAGTGCAACTGCAGGAATCATTTCAGTTTTATTGTCAGTTTATTCTTAGTTGATGTTAGGCTGTTGGTAGATTGTGTACATGACATTGAAAATAAAAAATGTGTGTTAAAGTAAATTTGATCATGCTTTTGTGAGGAAATGTAAATCTGAATTTTCTGACGCTAGATGTCATTTTGAGCACTATTGAACATGATAGTAAACACCTTGTAGAACAGAGCTCATGAACACGAATGAGATGGAGTTAAGTGTCTATTTACTTAATATGCTGCCTGTTAAAAATGTGTTTTGCCCTAAATGTTGCTCCATATCAGCTGTATAAGAGGCTGCTTAACTTCAAATCACTGTTGAATTCCTCTGTATGAACTAGATGTGGACTGAAACGGATAAGAATCTGAGCAGTGATAAAGTAATGCTCACATTGTAAACGTACCTACCAGCTGGTTTGAGGCAGTTTCTATGTGAAACCACTTATATGTGTCAACAAGCCTGCCGTTGTAAATATGTACTTGTAGAGATGTGAAAATAGGCTAAAGACTGCTCAATAAAGCC
Source organism: Micropterus salmoides (assembly GCF_014851395.1). Lineage (NCBI taxonomy): Eukaryota > Metazoa > Chordata > Actinopteri > Centrarchiformes > Centrarchidae > Micropterus > Micropterus salmoides. The sequence goes on along the minus strand of NW_024040041.1, from coordinate 28,123,920 downwards.
GTTGGTGGAGTGTTTAAACAACTTGTTACCCTCCCTTTCCTTCAGATACTCTGTGGATATTCCTCTGGACAAAACTGTTGTCAACAAGGACGTCTTCAGGGATCCTGCTCTCAAGCGCAAAGCCAGGCGGGAGGCCAAGGTCAAGTTTGAGGAGAGGTGAGTCGGCATAGTTTAGTGGGATTCCTTATTTTTTTTCACCTGAACATCACAGACTTTGTGTTCAGATGTTAAATAGGGGAAGCGTCAACTTAGTGATGGCTGAAATGATCAGTTGTCAAAATTCAGTGCAAGTCCACGTGTTCAGATTTGGACCTTCAAGCTGACCGAGCTGTCACTAAACTACAAGTGCCATGTTTATTTAGTTTTGCCTCTACCATACGCTGTCTGTGAAGTGACACGCCCAACATCCTTTATGGGAAAGAAAATGCCTACCACTTATAGATTCATGTCTTGTGCATTTATTTGTTTTTCAGGGATGTTTGTTTTAGTGGAATACTGGTAGTGCTAATTGCCAAGATGTGACGCAGTTGACCTTAGTCACACGTCAACAGGTGCCACCCCTCAGTTCTGTAATGTGCCGTCAGCAAATGTGCTAAATCTTTGTTCTCTTTCCAGGTACAAGACGGGCAAGAACAAGTGGTTCTTCCAGAAGCTCAGATTCTAACTTCACTTGCTTTCACAAATAAATGTTTAAAAAATGGATTTGGACTGAGACTCTTTATTGACATGTTCTATCATTTGATTGGAGGAAAATACGATGCATGAATAAAACAATCCATCGGTTTTATATTTTGTGCAAGTGTTACTGTCTGCCAAGTGCACCAGTCTGGCTTATTGATCTGGTTCCTGTATTCTGATGGTGATTTTCACAAGCATTGACTATTTGATTTCAGATGTAACTAGACAGTGTAAAACAGTCTTTGTCAGATGCATGAAAGTCAAAGTTACCAGATCACACCTGCAGGTTGTCTTTCAAACATCACAGAACTTCCACAGAATGTATTGACATTAAATGTATTTGTATTATAAATGGGCCTAAGACAAACATTCATGCACTTTATTTATATGCAAATAATTACACAAAGGCATTTAGTAGATTGACCTCCATAGTAAATAAGGTAGATTTAATATCAACAATAAAATGAAAACTGGCTGCAAAAGTTACTGTTATGTAAAACACGCACACTAGTGCTGTATTTGAAGATGACAAGCAGGAACTATGTAAACAATTAAAATTTCCTTTTCACAACTGATAAACCCAGCAGTAACAATCATTTTGATTCCCTGCACAGCATTGATAAACATGTGATTTATTCGGCTCATTGTTTAACTATCCAGCCACAGCTTTACTGGCTGGTCCAGTCTCATTGTTTCGTAGGTAGCTGTCTTCAGTTAGAAACCAACTGCAGGTGACCTGCTCAGCAACAAACGGCAGACAAAGTCAGACTAGCTTTGAACATGGTGGAGCATTTAGCAGCTAAATGTAAGAATAATGTAAGGAAAGGTTGACATGACAAGAATATGAGCAGATTAAAAGATGAAGTGAGTTAAAGTCCTTTTTTATGCATTTGCACACAAACACATTTTGTGAACAACTACAAATTGAGATTTTACAACCTCCTGCCTTCATTTCTTCTTTGTTTACAGTTTTACAGACGGACCTGAAAGCATCTTAACTCGCACTCTCTGCTACTCTCTGCTTTTCCACTTTCTATTGTTTTCTTTTAATATTTGTTTTTTCTTAAGTCAATCATGAATATCACTGCACTGCATTTTAATTCTTCATGCTGTCCAGGCCTTTGTCAGACAGAAGTAGGCATGGTTTCATCTAAAGTAGGTTGGAAAACCATAGATGCTCACTTTACACTTTAATGCATCAGTAGTAACAATAAAATAACAGTCATGTTTTCTTTGCTGCATAATGAATAGGCATACTTTTTTGATAGGCTACTTTAAGGATGATGATTATAATACACTTGCTTATATTGGGTTTTGAACGCAGGGCTTTTACTTTTAACAGAGTATACATTGTGGTAGTGCTACTTTTACTTAAGTAAAGGATCTGAATACTTTTCCCATTTGAAACTCTATAAACTATAAATCGTCAATCTCAATAAAAAAGGTAATCAGGTGCTTCACCCATGTTGTAATGTAAAGGGCCTATATTTCTGACAGCACCTGAATGCAGCACTGCAGCGCCCCCTGATGGAGACCATGGCTACGTTCAGGGTGTGCTGGGAAAGGGAAACTGAAAGAAAAGCACAGATCGTCGACAGGAGGTAAGTTGTAACTGAACTGCTTTTAAGTTTAAGTTTAGTTAAATACACCAATGTAGTGAGATTGCAGGTGTAACCTGAAAGTTTTCAGTTGTCATAGGTCTTGTTGATGATGACTTATTTAAAGTTATTCTGACATATTTCAATATTTTAAATCCTTTAGCCGGTGGTTTGTTTGTCTGAAAGCATGGCAAACACAATACGTTTATAGTTTAACTTTGATTTTTCCTAATTCACACATTATCTTTGTTAGATCTGTCTCAGTAACTACATTTAATACACTGACAGGATACAAAAACTATAACATTTTGTCTTTCATTCCAGGTTACTTTCACCATGTCTTCAGATGAGGTGAGGCGTCATTTTGCTTCTTCCTGTTTTCGTGTTGTTGTTTTACCTTTATGATGTTAGAAATAAATGCTACACATAAGAATGTACTCTAATATTTCTTTGTAAGACATTTTCTCTATTGGCTCAACTCCTTTTCTCAGATTGAAATATTCTTGTTTGATTTCTGTTTTTTTATGACACATTTTAAAGCTACTTTCACTTATAATTGTACTAACTTAACCACCTAAACTCAAAGCATCTCTGCATTATACACTCTGTGTTTTGATGGATTACTATTATTAATATAAAAGATATGAGGTGAGGTGTTTATATATCCTCCACCATTTTCCCTTTATCAGAGACAATGCATTGTTTTGTTTTAGGATTTCTCTTTGGTGGAGCAGATCCCTGAGCCATCTGAGGACACCTTGGAGGGAATCAAAGCTTTAATCGACAACTACAAGGTGCCCTGAAACTCATAGTTGATCAGAGAGCGGAATAATGTGGCTTGACAGTGTAATCATCTCTCTCAAGTGGTAGCAAGAGTAACAGGTTTCTGTGCACAGAGCAGGACACAAGATAAGAAGACACTGAAGCACTGAATGAAAACTCAATGAACATGATATTTTAGATAAATATACGGTATATGACACTCATATATAGGAAATAAGTATACAAGAGTTGCTACTCACACAAATAAAAGTAGCTTGCATTTATTTAAATGCCATATTATTTACATGTATGTATAAACAATATAGTTAAGTTCACTTAGTTCAAATTCATTGTCATTTGTTTAGGAAACACAGGACTCTATACAATTAAGTTTTTGTACAAAGGTACTCTAAGTAAAAATAATAATAAATTAAAGCTGCAAGCAGCGTTGGGCGGGCCCTCGCACTTCGGGGTGTGAGCCGGCCGCGTTGCATATTCTGGAGCTCTGCCGGTGCGGCTGTGAATTTGCTACGCGGTTCCGACGCCGCATGAAGGTGCTATATGTCACTTCCTGTATCCCCTTTGTGGAGCTACATAGCACTTGCTGCTATGAATATAAATCGGTATTGGTGTGTAGATGTCTGCGGGGTGTGGGAGAGTTATCAAGCACGTAAAGTTTGGTTCAGATGTGAGCATATACATTGAAGTTACAACAACTTCCTGTGTCATGGCAAAGAGTTGATCTTTGACGCCACGCCACGGACACACCCATTGACAAAAACTCACAAATAGCACAACTTTTCATCTTCAATGCCTTTAGAAGGCACAGCAGAAATTTGAAGTCGGTCGGACTAAATCCCTAGGAGGAGTTTGTTAAAGTACGAAGTGTGTAAATCATCCAAAATATGACATAAAATTCAAAATGGCCGACTTCCTGTTGAGTTTAGGGTATGGGTTCTTGAGGCTTTTTTGTGCGTCTTGATATGATACATGTCCCCAGAAAATTTTGTGCATGTAGGTTGAACGTGAATGAGGAGCTAATTTTTTCCAATTTTCTAGGTGGCGCTAGCGAGTCATTTTTCCACGCCCATGTGCGAAACCCATAAAATACAAAATTTTTCACCAGTCCTGACATGTGTGCAAAGCTTGGTGAGTTTTCGAGTATGCTCAGGTCCCCAAAATGGAGCTTACTTTGCAGGAAAAAATAAATAATAAAAAAAAAATATATATATATATTAATTCTTTACAAATTCAATAGGGACCTCGCACGATCGTGCTCGGGCCCTAATCAAATGAAATATACAGTATGATATAAAAAATATAAAATGTACAGTATGTAAAAGATGCCACTTGCATATAGTGTGGACATAATGCAGGCATTTATTTAAATCGATGGAAAATATCTGTAGTTATATGGTTTTGAGGAACTCGTATGAAAAACTCATCATCTTTGTAATTAAGTTTAAATTATGTCAAAATGACTAACTGAAAGGAAATCCTTGTACTATTTAACTTCTTTAACCTCATCAGAGCTGTTGTTCAGTCCTTCATTGCAATGTCAATGGGAGATAAAAGTTCTCACAGTTTCCAAAGATGCCAAAATTGTCATATTTGAAACTACGAGGAGAAAAATATGACACTTCAGTGCATTGAATTAAACTTATATTGTAAAGGGGAAACTTAAAAGTAAAACGCACTGGGTTTGTAGTAGCCTATTTAAATCAAATTGTAGATCCCAAAGTTTCCAAAGATGCTAAAACATGTCAGGCAGAGTTTGAGGAAATGTGTAAAAGGATCCACAGGAAGTCTTCTTTATATGGTGTTGTTGTAGTTAAGTACATCAATTCCTTTTACGTGGGAGAAACAGGAAAGTGAAAGGAAACAAATCTTGTGTTTCCACAGAAAAAATATGAACATCTGGTTGAGGAGCAGAAGGAATTGGCTGCATGCATAGACGACCGGCGGGACCTTACTAAGCAGTTTAAGCAGCGCAGTGAGAAACTGACCCAGTCTCTGAAAGAGGAGGAGCGCTCCAACAAAGCACAGATTGAAAATGAGAAGGTATAGATCTTTTATTTAGAGTCCTCCTCCAATCAAAAATGTGTTTCATTATTGTTGCTTTAATTGGATGTTTGGGCTTCACTGTGCAGAATCATGTATGTGAAGATTTGTGTTTTTATTACATAATTGTAGTAATACTTTCACTTTCACTAAGTTTAGTAACATAACCTCCTAAACTCAAAGCATAGCTGCATTTTACACTCTGTGTCTTAAACTTAAATATAAAAAAATATTTGCATGGCAGAGCGTTAGATGAGAAGTTCAATACCCCTCTCGTGTCTGTCCATTCAAAATTTAACGCTACATTCAGTAGCCGGTTAGCATAGCTTAGAATGAACACTAGAAACAGGGGCAAACAGCTAGCCTGGAAAGCAAATGTAACATCTTCTTGGCAAAAGTATGTCTCACAATGTCGAACTAATCCTATAAATTTACAAAGGTTTATAATTCAAGAGTGGAATTACCTGTTAACACATTAACATATGCAAAAATATCACAAACAGTTGTAAAGAAAACAAAATGTACGTTAAAGTGCCAAATGTTTACCGTTCAAGAGTTGAATTGCCTCAGAGAGCATTTCGATAATTGCAGGATACAAAAAACTCCAATGAAGCCAGAAGAAGAATCACAGAAATATGTTTAAAAGGACAAAACATAGTTAATTCAGGTTAGAAATGTCTGAGACACTAGAAATGATCAATTCTTTAATATATAAAGAATCAATATCACTCATCCTTGAACAGTTAAAAGGTGGTTATCCATTAAAAATTAAATATGGCAGGGTTAAAAGACAAAAGGCTTTATAAAAAAACAAAGAGAAAGAGAAAAGAGAATATCATAATAAGTACTATCAAAAGGCCTTTTTCAATTTAAACATGGGTACCACTGTTTAGACATAATGATAGGTTGCTTTTCCTCTGTACTTTGTTGTATCTGAAGTTTTTCTGTCTTGCAGGCTCGGCTGGAATTGATAAAAGAGGAGGAGCGCGAACTGATGCTGGAGATCAAGAAAGTGGAGGCAGCCCTGGAGGAGGAAGAGGCCAGAAACAACCATCTGGAACAGCAGAATGAAGTGAGTTTATCTCACTCGACACGCCGCAGTCTGCAGTCATCTACGACATGTCCTGTAAACCTGTACCTTTTTGATTTCAGGTGTTCACTGCTGTACCAGAGAAGACGGTTGTGTTCATGGGCGAGACGGGAAAGGCAACCGACACACAAACATTTGAAATGAACCCACATATAGTTTACCCGATGGAAGGGGGGACGGCACTGGTCACATTTGAGGAAGAAGTAGGTGAGTTTGTCTGAGACACACAGATGGGCGATCTATCTAAGCGGCCAGCAGTGTGTTCTCATTCATCTGTAGGTGTTAGAGGTGAATCGGTTTTTTTTTTGTGGTGTTTTTAAACCAAGGCACTAGTTCTTCTCAGTCACAATTTCAAGCTAGAAAATGTGTAATTAAATTTGGCTATAAAGCAGTTATCTACTATGGTTACCGTCTTAATCACCAGAACTGGAATTGCATGATGAGGCACTTTAATTTAAAAACCGATGGACCAGTCTGATATTTTCTCTTTGAATACTGATCCTAAAGACTTGCAGATACAGAGCACCAATCCAAAACCTGGCATATAGTAATACATACATAAGGTTGTGGCACTAAATATTTAGCTTAATGATGATTGGTCACATCAGCATTGGCAGCATGACAATCCAGTGGACCGAATCAATGACAGTAGATAGATGGAGTATTTTATTAATCTAAATGGGAAATTGCAGCAGAAGACACAGGACACAAGAGGTAGATAAGAAAACCTAAATAATTAAAATCTTAAGTAGAAACTATACTCTTATATATTACCAATCAATGTTCTGTGGTGCAAGTCAAATACATACTGTATATTGTCTTGTATTTATTTTTTTGATTGAAATGACATGGTGCTTTATTAGAGTGAATCTGTATGTACCCACAGTTATGTAAAATACAGGTAAGTATATTACAGAGATCAACAGTAAGATAAACAGTAATAAAACCAAACAAAAACATCACAGCTATGGTTACATGTTATAATGTTATCTAGGTTACAATTTGAAAGTGGTCAGTTAACATTATTGGATGAAGAGGACAGAGATAAACAGATGCACATCTGTTCTGGTCCAAAGTTAAAACATTGATAATGAACAGATATTACATGTGTGAATGTAGCTCTGCCTGTATGGTCAATGGTCATATGAAGCCACTAGGGGGCCTCAAAGAGCTGTGTGTCCCCTATTGATCCCCATCTCATCATTAAGGAACACCAAATCACAGTGCACACACTAGCTCACATAACAGCTCTATGATATTTAAACCTAACCAGTACTTCTAAGCTGGAACACCTGTCCCCAGGTGTGCTGTGTGTCAGCGGTTTGTTTATTTAAGAAGAGTTGCCATATACACACAATTTAAACTTTACTGTGAGTTTTTCTTATATTACAGCAACACATGACTGGATGTTATCATTGTAATATACCACAGTCTGTTCATTCATGTTTTGTTGTTGTTCTCCATGTTGGGTATAAATAGTTTTCTGCTTGAACACGAAAAACAGCTTTTTCCAACATGCTTTTCTGTGCAAGTTACTCTAAAATATCTGAGTGGGAAATGTTTTCTTATGCCCGACCGGTAGTGCTGAATAACTCTGTGTTCCCTCTGTCCTCAGTGGCCAAGAAGATCCTGACCATGAAGAAGCACCATGTGAATCTGTCAGAGGACTGCATCATCACCGTGGAGGCCAGACCAGTTCAGCTGATGGTGCCCAACTTGGTGGAGGTACAACAAAGAGACTGAATGTGTCAAATCTGAATTTTCTTACCCTCAGTATTAATTTCCTGTGATTAATCTCTGCCTCTCTGTCCTGCAGATTGACTCGGAGGTGTGTCCTCAGCGCATTTTAATCTCCAACCTGCCTAAGATGGACAATGACATTCTGCTGAACAAGCTGGAGATCCATTTCTCTAAGAGAAAACATGGCGGCGGCGAGGTGGAGGACTGTGAATTGCTCCCTGACTCTGGGACTGTGGTTCTCACCTTTGTGGAGAAAAAATGTGAGCAAGCTCCGTTCTTAATGTCTTACAGAGATTATAATAAAGTCAAATTACAAATGATTATTAGGTAATTATTCAGAACATTGTAGACTACAGCTGATGAGAACAAACAAACAAAATATGAATCCACAAATACTAGTATTATAATGCACACGTTGTAGGCTAAGCACTTGAAAGGGAACTAAAGTTTTTAGACAGAGGAATGTTTTCCGCCACTGTTTTGATCTGATGAAACGCTTTCTACCATCAGTTGCCAGAGGTTTGACAGAAAAGGAGTATCATGAAGTGCAGCTACAAGAAAAGCACACAGTGAGGGTGACTCCTTTTCTGAACGGAAAGATTACAAACTTACGGGTAAGCATTTGTTAGGGAGACCACGGTACACAGGAGAAAATAAGCTCTTCTATGATGTTCTGTTGTTGAATTATAATAGTATTTTTTTAGAGGATAAAGTGCACAACTTCTGTCCATTTTGTTTACTCTCCAGACAAAGATGTCTGTTTGTCCTCGGACGGTGCTGCTGACGGGAATCCCTGCCGTCATGGAGCGAGAGACTCTGCAGGATCTGCTGGAAATCCACTTCCAGAAAAGCAGCAATGGTGGAGGAGAGATCGAAGCCCTCCTCTTCAACCCCCTGGGGCAGCACACCTCGGCACTGTTTGAGGGGGTCTCCCAAAACGGATAGGAGAAGTAAGCTCTATGCTACCAAAAAAACCTGGATGAGATCACCTACAAGATTTAAGGACGTGATCCACCCAGCTACAAAATCTGTTTTAGTCTTATATTTTGTTACCTTTTGTTAGTATAATTCAGCACAAAGCTATGAACTTAATGTTTTGGGACGTTTTTTTCTTATCAATGAAACTGCCGGCATTATTTTCTAGAAGAAAACCTCTGATGCCCATCATTACTGTTGATCAATTCTGAGAATCATGCTATATTCAAAGATGTATAAAGTATTTAACCTGGGTATTTTCTGTGTAGCTATTTAAAAATATAAATCATTGGCATCAACGGCAACAAATAGTGTGTAATTACAATAATGCATTAAGTTCGATAATCAAGTATCTGTTATTTGGGCCTGTAAATCCTTGACAAAACTGTTTCCAATTGTAAAATATAAAAATGTAAATGTCTGCTGTAACACATTTACGTTTATTTACTTTCTCATGGAGAGTTCAATCGGTTCAATACACTGAGACTACAGCTAGCAGCAGGTTAGCTTAGCACAAATGGAAAGAGGTTAACGGCTAGTTCTGTTCAAAGGGTAACAAAATCATCCTTACAGCACCTCTAAAGCTCACTGATTCACACGTAATATATAATTTGTTTAAGGATCATTTCTTGGCTGGACGTTGAGTCTTCAGAAGGGCACAGTGCCCTACCAACAAATATTGCAGTGCAAAGCCTAGTCTTGCCATAGACTAGAGGGTGAATGTGCATATCCAAAAATGTCAAACTGTTCCTTTTTAGAGGTCAACATAGTCTTGAAAGATTTTAATTTGAGATAAAAATACTAATTTTGCAAATAAATATACTGCTGAGGTTTTTTAAAGTAGGAGACGGGCCTCCGCGGGGGGGCACCAAACAGTTTCAGGGAAGGCTAAATGAATTGATGTGAAAAAATATTAGATCAAAAGTTATTAAAAGGAGATCACAGAAGTCTAAATGTGTGTGATTTGATTAAAGGGATAGTTCATAAACATTGTTGTTGGGCATTTTTACTGACTCCCTGAGTCAGAAAGACCATAGGACGGACCTTTTTTTATGCATTTGCTGTTGACTGAAGTTAGTTAAACAGAAACATTATCCTATCGTGGCTCAATTGTTGATTGTCTGTGGGATCAAATAACATAATTTGATCCATAGGCATCCAGGACTAAGCAAGTAAACCAAGGGAGGGTGGGGAGGCGCATTTTCCCAAACTAGTGTAAATTAAAGTGCCTCGTAAGCAAGTAAAAGAAGACACAACCCAGATAAGCTTTACTGATCTTTTGTTTATTGTGTCTTGGAAAGGTAACAACACACTTTGAAAAAAAAAAAAAACCCTAAACTGACATTACTTAAAGAATCCAGCCTCGTCCCCTAGTGCACAAATTGGAAAAATAAAACCGCAGCTGAAGATGCACAGAAGGACAAGCTGACAGAGGTTAGGCACTTACACAGAGAGTAAGAACAAAAATACATTTAAAGGGAGTAAAAAGGAGGACATGAAGCTGAGAATACAGAAAAACAGCCACAGTCAAGTACTTTGGAAGACCGTCTACCGAATTTCACATCAAAACAAGGAACAATATAATTTAAAGACCTCTAAACAACAACACTAGTTGTTACTATACATTGTCTTAATGATTACACACAGACTAGTGCAGGAGTAACTGCAAGCATTGATCAGTCCTCTTCTAGAGCGTGTAGGCCTTCGGTCGTCCTACCATTTGTGCGTGCTGAAGTTCACTTCACACCTCGCCTTTTTTAATCTCAATCTTTAGTTCTTGTGTTGTGCTATTCTTAACAAACAAAACCAACATAAAAGCCGCTCATGTTTCCTCTCTGAAAGAGGAGTCAGGCTCAGATACATATCTGACATTGAAACAAGGTCTGTGCAAACTCTAGTGTCAAAGTGACATGGCCCCATGAAAGCTACGGCAGTACTCAGATCATCATGTACACGACAGTAACAACACATATCCTATGATGTGCTTTTACAGGTACCTCTAACACGTAACCGTTAAAGATTTTGCAGAAAACACCACTGGTTGTTGCTAGTAGTACATGTTATTGTTAATACAATTTTTTATCTGTTGTGAAATACATTTCAATACATTTGTTGAGAAACAGTAATTCAGAAATGCGTTCTGCCCAGAGGTTAACTGTCTAATTTATCTGTTAAGTCCTACACACAAAATACATAGCTGCTTTAGTATTGCAAATATTTCATATCAGTTTGTTAATACCAGAATGAAATGTTGATGAAAATTAATGATTGTGCTATCAACTACGAGTGTTGTCCTCACAGGGAAGGAACGACAAACACTTGATTGGAAAATTTACCCGATTAGAGATTTGAATGCACTCATGCTGGTCAAATAGAAATCACCACCAGGCACATCTCATCTTTATATTTTGATCAATTTGTATCATCTGGCTGGTTGCTTGCTTCCCCCGCCACTTACAGTGACTGTACTTCCTGCTTTGTAGTACATACCTCAAGGTTAAGGATTGTGTCAAGTCAAAACATTGCATATCATTGTTAATATTGCCGTCCAAAGCGAGCAGTTTTACATTCCAACCCCCAACCAACCTGTCTGCTCGGTTGGTAACAAAGCAGTGCATTAGTGGCTTGAGATGGGGGTCGCTGGTCTTCCAAAGTGAAATAATGGGACTAACTGTTGATGCAACTGGCATGTGCAATATGGCCGTTTAAACTACCAACGGTGTCCACTCACTTGGTTTGCGTCCGTACTGGGTGGAGCAAAGGGAACAAGAATGAAAAGGATGGAGATGAAAGGAAAACAAATTATTATAAATATTATTTTCTATTTGTTGCTTTTGTGAATGTAAAAGTTAAAGCTGCACTATCAGAACCTGCCATATAAAAGTTGAAATAGGAGCTACAGCTGCAGCAAATGACATCAGTCTACTGGGTCATTTGATCTAGAGCTGAAATGACTTGTTGATAAACCAAATTGTCAATTGGCAGAAAAATAATTTGCAACTATCTGGAAGGTAGAATAATAATTTTATTGTTATGTTATTTATTGATGTTATTTTTCAATGAAATTTCACAAACTAAACAAATAATTTAAACAAATATTTGGCAGATTAATTGACAATAGTCACTGAATGCTGAACTCAAACTGTGATATATATGTCCTAAACAATGGTGAGAAAGTTTAGACTCATTCTCTTACATGCTTTTGGTTTTCTTTAGTGTACAAGGTGTTAATTTTTGGCCAAGTTAAAAAACAGAAGACAGATATTTCTGGATATCAGTCCCCTTCTGCTGCTACTTGGAGTTGCCAACATGCAGGTCTGCCAGTAGCAGCTTAAAGAAGCTGTAACACACTGTACTGGGAGGATAAAAGGCAGTTTTAACTTCAGTGCCCTTACCTGAATATCAGTAAGCTCTTTGTGGAACCGCTTTGCCAGATCCGGACCATTCTGCATCGTTGGGATCTGGTATGTCTGAGAGAGAAAGAGAGAGGCCAACACTGGCATTACACTTCAGCCCATACTTTTACCAAGAGAGATATACAATCAATACCTTTACACGCACGCATAAAGTGAACATTGTGTAAAAGAGAAACCTTGTTACTATAATCAAGGTAGGGGATTAGAGAAACCTGAATTCTGCTGTGTATTTAAAGCTAACCACGTTTCTAATCAGCTTTTTACAAGCACACATGTACATGGCAAAAGACTGCAGACAGGAAAATTAACAGCTGGATAAAAGAAGAGATTACACAAAGCATTCTCGTATCCAACAGTAGTCCCTGAACATCTGACTACTTATTAAATTCAGACACTTTCCTGCTGTAAGGAAACACTGATCACTAGTACAGTTAAAATAATATACAGTGCATTTTTACGGTGAATGTGTTCTCCGATTAACCCACCTAACCTGGTTTCTCTGAGTAATCTGTTAGTTAAATGCATGCATGTTAATGCATAAATGCATTAAATGCTCTCAATGAGTCCTACAGTAGAAAGAGAAAATAATAACAGCCATTAGAGAGGAAAAACACACCTTCAAATCAAAAGAAGTAAAGCTCACCCAAACCAATTATTGAGAAACATACACAAAAAAGGTGAACTCATACCTTCCCTTTGTAGAGGAGGCTGCCAACAGGACAGACGACACAGGCCGTCCCGGATCCAAACATCTCCAGGATCCTCCCAGCATCCAGAGCTCTCAGCAGTTCCTTCATGCCCATTGTGCGCTCGGTCACCTTAAAGTCACCCTGACAGACACACAAACCAATGAGCATCAAGGTTTGATGAAAGATCTACTGCAGTGGTTTCTTACCTTTTGGGCTTGTGACTAGAGGTCGACCGATCTTTTGAAATCCGGGTCGGCCGATGGCCGATTAATGCTGCCGATTTATTTTGGCCGATATTTGCTTGGTTTTTAACCTCTATTTGCACCGAACTGAAGCACAGAAATCCGCGTTGATATTCGGTGCGGTAGATAACGGTCGTTAAGGTTCCAGTGCCGTATTAGCACCGGGTCTGTCTGTAGCTACCCGTTAGCAAAGCAAAGCCAGTCTGTCACTAGCCTATAGTGCGTTGGTCTCTTTTTTATTACTTATTTCTCTGCATTGAGTGACAACCCTCTCAAATATAAGACACACAAATAGAACAAATAAAAGTCTCAGATTCACTCTGTAATTGCAAAATTATTACTTACTTATTGTGACATGATAGCAACTCTTCTGTGATAATGCAACTTTAACTACGATCCAAATTAGCCGAATGTCATGTGTCTTATTCAGGTTTTTTCTCAAAGTTGGCAGTAACATATCAAAAGTTTTTAATTAAATATAAAGGAGTAATAAGAATTGAATCCTTACCGTTAGCTCCTTAGGCACTGGATGAGGTCTGCTGCTCACTCGGCTGGAAAATGACTCTAGCGGCAGCGCGCGTCAAACACGTGCTCCACGACAACACTAGGCTGCCCACAGATGCGCCTGCCTAATAATCGGCTTGATATACTTGGATATTGGCCGATGCCGATTATGTTAAAAAATGCCAAAAATCGTCCGATTAATCGGTCGACCTCTACTTGTGACCCCCAAAAGAAAGATCTGTGTGCCACCCTCATCGCTGGTAGAATAGGTCAGTGGGTTGGTGAGCAGTTTTATTTGAATAATTTTTAAAGCTGTGAAAATGTGAAATTATCAAATAACTCACAAGTTATTTAATAATTTTAACACTTAAAGAGGTGGTATTTTCAGGTTCAAAATCTTATTTAGGGGTTGTACCAGAACAGGTTTATATGGTTTCATTTTTAAAAGACACTCAACATCGGATTTTACATAGAACTACCAGTTTTCTCCCAAAAAGTTAATATACAGCCTATTACAATATACATTTCAACATTTAATGTGTAAATACACATGTAGAAAGAAAAAAGCTTTTAATAAATGTTTTAAAAGTGCGTGAATAAATCCAAAATTACCCTTAAAGAAGGCGGGTCAGTGCGCTTGTGTAGGCGTAGCGAGCGCACTTGTGTGCGCGTAGCCTTGCAGTCTATGATGTAGCCTAGTGGGAGAGAGACGGAGCCCCAGCCTCACCGCCGTTGTGCTGAGTTGTCCGCACCTTGCGGGACATTCGGACCATTTACCACCATTGATAAACCACACAAATATTATAGTGTTTTTAAATAGTGCGTCACAGGGATGAAAGGGTCGCGGCTGGAATACAAACGAGCTGTTTTCAGTCAGTTCAGTTTTCTGTGGGAGATGGGAACTCCCTTTGGGCTAGACTTTGGGCTTTTTCACTTAGCAAACCGGTTACATGCGCAAAAAGGGTCAATAAAGAAGAGGGGAAAAAGCCAAAAAGCATAATACCACCTCTTTAATAGGAAGCCTCTTTTCAAATCAGACCAAAGTATGTGAGCTGCTATGAAACTTTGAGTAACAGAATTAGTATAAGTTAAATTTTCCCTCCTTATCATAAGCGACACTGTATGCTATTAAAATAATTGTTGAGTGTCTCCCTCTGGTTGTCTTACCCAGCCTCTGGCTAGGTCCAGCAGAGCCTGTCTGGTGACTCCTGGGAGTATGATGCCATCCAGAGGTGGGGTCACCAACTCTCTCTCTGCAGACACAAACACACACAACCAGTTTTATCTCAGTTAAAGTAACGAGGTGATTAAATATTTCTAACAGGAGCTGTAGTAGATAGAACATGTGAAAAGAAAATATTAAATAAATAAAAGGAACATATTTTAGCTTATCAGAAAGACAGAAAAGAATCTGACCTCCTTTCTCATTGGTCCAGTAGATGAAGAGGTTCATGGTGCCGACCTCTGTGATCTCCTCCTGCTCGCCATACAGCCACAGGACCTGCTGACAGCCCTTCTTTATCGCCTCGTTCTGCACCGCTATCGTAGGACCGTAGTTGCTGAAGAGAGGAGCGAGAGGGAGTTAAAATAAACAGAGACAGGCACAAACATGCAACGGTGTCAAGAGAACAGCTGGGAGGGAAAAGGGATGACAAATAGATGTCAAGAGAAATCATTTTGATGTTTGCTGCTAAAGTATAGCTGAACACTAAAATTAGGTGGGGAATAAAGTAGAATTATAAATGGTGAAATAAGAAATAACCTACTAGAAATATACCCGCTGCACGCTAGAAACACTGTTATGTAGAGGCAGTGGCATTTTAGTGTTACTTACAAGGACATGAACGGAGACAGAGGAGGTTATTTTCTGCCTTATGAAGCACCCACAGACGGGCTAGGATCCTGGTGATAAATGTTACTAGTGTGAACAACAGATGACTCGATGGAAACATTTAAGTTATTTCTTGTTATCGCAATACTACACTGTAAGTCCTTGAACAAATAAAAAAAAAAGTCAGGCATTTTGTACACAGTTCTTGGATAGGTTTACCCTTTTCCCATAAACAAAAGAACTTCCTCAGAAACATGCAGTACTACCATGATTTCTGAAAACAATATATCCTTGTGGCTGCAAGGTTTCAATAAACTATGCAACTCACAGTGAAGACTCAAGGTATAGGTCATACTTGGCTTGGAAAACCTTTTATATGGGGTGTCACAGCGTTTAAGCTCTGCTAATTGATTTTTAGCCACTAGTGTCGCAGAGGAGCTTCACAACAAGCTGACAGTAACACAGCTGTGACATATTGTCGCCTTGTAAAGTTGTTCTGGCTAACATGCATTAAAATGCCTATGAGTATCATATCCTAGTGGAGTTGAAATTAGTCCTTTTTAGACCCACAAGTTCCTGAGAAAAATCTCTCTTTGGCTTCCAGACATTTGACCTTCATATAGCCGGGCTATCGACTGCACTGTGAAAAAGCAAAGCTGTACAAAAATGCCACTATGTTTGTGGTTTATTTTTTTTTTTTAGCTGTAAAATGTCCCACTCAGTGCATTTCTTCTTTAAGCCTAATTTCAGGGACCCTTATTAAACAATATTTTTTATGCATTTAGGTTTCAAAAACACAAATATTGTGTGATATATCAATAACATTATTTATATTTTCACATCTCAAATGTTGATATTAGAGTCTATTTATGGGCTGATTTTAGCTTATTGCAAATATCAACAGAACCAGTGCAGGAATTTTTGGAATTGAAAAACAAAAATTATCTGCCGATATATAGCTATCAAATTTTTTAAACCTTAAAATGTGTCAGTATTTCAAAAATCCATTATCAGTTGCCTTGTCTCACCAGTCAGTCACAAGCTTTGGTTCTGGGTTTGTCAGAGCTTGTTGGCTGACAAGAGCTACCAGCTGCTGCTCAAACATGGTTGGTGAGTAGCCTGAACCAAACATTAAACGTCCTGTGATACCAAAAGAAATCAGCTAAAAGACAGTAACCTATAGGGAACTAATTTAATTTGATGTAGTTTTGTGTGAGCCTTTCACACACACACAAACACACATTTAATAAACGTGATAACACAGCAGTGACATACAGAGTGACTACACTGAAATATCTACCATTGAGTCCCCTCGCTTGTACTAAATCAGGCAGCAGAGGGAGCAGATTTTAGTGAGTCGAGTGTGTTTTCAGTGGTGTTATGTAATCACACTGCAGCTGAGCAGGTGGTACTTTAGTATACCAGACTCATGTGGAGGCAGGCCTCTGGTTACAGGCTGTGTGGAATGAGTGGAGATTACAAGGGCACCGACAGTATCAGCAGTGACTTCAATCTGTGGAAAAGGGATTTTTTTTTTTAAGCAAGAGAAAAAGTGTCTCCTGCTGTAAAAAACCTCTCCACCTCCTGGGAAATCAGCTCAGGCCTTTCTTATGGACGACATATACAGCGTTAACTGATGACAGCAATAACCTGCACTTCTCCTGCTATGACTAGACAAAATGTCTGTCTTGAAAAAGGTTTACTGTGTCATTGTACCGATTTGACCCCAACGCCCGCCAGCTCTGTGGCTGCCTTTCCAGGCTTCATCAGCCAAGTGGAAAACCCAAATAGCTGTCCAGATCCACTGCTGAATAAAAACACAGCTGCAGGACTTATATTTGTGCATGAAACGACAGATACTCTTACATAGCAATTTAAGGACATAATTTCTGGTAAAAATCAGAACTCACGAACGTGCACCTGCTACAGGTGAAAGTCATCAGGCTGAAACAAAGAGGGATTGGTGAATCCGACTTGGAACACTAACAAGCGTACAAGTAAACCTCAAGGAAAATTTTGTTTAGGATAAGAATACCATTAAGTTTTCCACGTGACTTGCTTTTAATCTTACGGGGAAGTTTACCTAATAAAGCAAATTGTACTTGTACCGGACTCCAAACTCACCCTCCCATCTTATATGCCCCGACGCCTCCTTTCCAAGCCCTGACATATGAAGGGTCCGCCATCAGAGAAACGGGGTTGAAGGACCCTGTGGCAAAGTAAGGCCCCACTGGTCCGATGATGACAAAGATCATAGCTTTTCCTGCTCGAGACACGCCAAGGGATGGCTGGAGGAAAGACAAGATGAGAGGAAGACAGGTTATCGGGACCAGGAAGTCACTTGGTTCAACAGTAATGACAGTATGCTGGATTGTATTCCAACCACATTTAGCACCAGCTGGTTTAATCACTTCTGCTGAGATGGGAACCTGCAAAGGCCACATGGAGCCCAGTTAAACTGCAGAACGGATGGAATTAGCTTCTTTGCACCTCAGTTCCTATGAAGGTGGGTCTGATGTAGAGGCTGGCATTCTGGGAGTAGGGAACCCAGTCCTGGTCAATCTCCACCAGCTTCCTGATGCACTCCAGCAGTTCACCTTTATCAAACAACTACAAAGAAAACAGACAAGTGCATTAACATTCAACTAACTGCTCTTCTTCATTGCTCCACCTTTTGCACTCTCTTCACTTCTTAAGAAATTGTCACAAAACAAAACAGACTCTTCATCACCATTGGCTCTTTCTCATGTGATATGAGACTTGTGTCTTATGTTTTTATTTTTTCAATTCTATTTTTTATCTGTGTAAAAAATAAGTGTTTAAGTGCCTTAAAAAAATGGTATTTTCATCTAAAACTGAACGTAACCATGCACACCAAAGACTTTGATCTAAAACTATGGATATCATTAAAGAGTAAAGAAATGATCATGCGATACTTAAAGAAGGTTGTTTGCTTGTATCTTACCTTAAAGTGAGATTGTGTTACATTTGAGAAAAGAAATAACATTTTATTCTAAATATTATTCCTCTTGCAAAGTAAAAGTTTAAATACACAGTACCATTAAATAAACACAGTCCTCATTTCAGTACACTGACGAAGGTTTTGCCCTTATAGCCGTGGTCTGGTATGACCAAGTGGCTAACGTTTGCAAACTTTGTCTAAGACATTGCTGGGCAACCGTCATTAGTGAGACTTTAAGTTTTCATTACTTGTGCTACTGTAATACGTTTTAGCATGCCACAGACTTTAATGCTTTTATCACAAAAAAAGCTAATATTTTATCTGGGACATGTGTAACAGTAGCACGAGCAAAGAAGATAAAAATGTGAGCAAACTAATTCTGTAATGTCAACTACACAACTTTATCCATCTAAAGTTTGCATGAACATTAGCCACCATAAGCAACTGCTCATACTACACCAAGCAGGCATTGAGTTGAGCAAGAGTGTGTGTTTCTTACTCATTAATAAAAAAAATTATTTGCTAGAGGAATAAAGTTTTACTTCTTCTTTTAAAGAAGACACCTGTCAATCCGGTTATAGGCCAGGCAATGTCTTTTAAGCGTTCATTTTTTCCAGTAAGTACATTTTATTTTAAGCCTGTTTTTCGCTGTCCAAAATTGGCATCCCAATTAATAATGGGATTATAATTATTAAGTGGAATTACAGATGCACCTTACTAACCAGGGTAGCTAGCTCCAATCTCTGGTGGACACTTCTAGTTTCAAAAAACCAAGATGGCATCGGCCAAAATGCTAAAACACGCGGTGGCTACGTCCACTTCTTTGAAACAGTCTATGGCTTCAACTCAAACATAGTTTAGGGGCCTACATAAACAGCTGGACACTAGCAAGAAACCTCACTGAGGGTTTCTAAAGGGACGAGGTGGGGTACAAACTCACAGGAAGGCAGCTCCTTTCAGCGCTTCGATGCATCCTCTCCATGTTCAGCATGGGTCTGAACAGACGGATGTGGTTGTCGACTCCACGGAACGCCTTCATGCCTTCAAACAGCTGGAGAGACGACAGACACACAACACTGTAAGGTTTAATCTCCAGCTCATATCATTCGGGTGCAAACAGTGTGGTAAACCTGCAAAGAAAGTGTCATTGCCTAAATTTATTTATTTAAAGGCCAAATTTCCAAATATCAGCTATTAGCATTTTTTATAAAATAATTGTTGTATATTGCTGTTATCAGATAAACGACAGCGGCAGCTGTGAAAACATCAGGAATAACAGAGATCTGGTTTATGCCCTCTACTCACCTCTATGGAGTAGTGCAGGGCAGAGCTGGCAGGGTGCAGCGACAGGTTCTGGAAAGGTTTGATTTGAGGGTCCTCCCAGCCGTCCTTCTCCGACCAGTTGATGGTCAACATGTGGTCGGAGAAGTGTTTGCCAAACACCAGGGTGGAGGGGTCGGGCTTTGGCTTGCATGCTGCGCTGCGTTCGATAACAAGATCGGATGCCTAAAATGGAGATGGACAAGCGAGCCCGAGACGGGCGGAGACAAAGAAGTAGACAGGACAAGAGCAGAGCAGGCGACGAATACAGTGATTGTTTTAAAATCGTAGTTATTGACAAAGCATGCTTTAAAAGGATAATTAGTTGAGTATTACACAGAGTCAGTCGAGGCGCTGAACTATCTGGTCAATAACACACAATTAATCAAGTTCAATTAAATTGATTTAGGTAATTACAACAGGCAGGCAGTGAGGAAAAGACAGGAGGGGGGAAGAAACTTTAAATTCTAGGCAAGTTGTACAAGTAGAAGAGACAAATCACTCTTTTGAGAAATGTCAACTCCTCCTTCCCAAAAAACACCTGGGCCTCTGTGACATGTACAGGCAGGATGGAGATGATGCAGGCGTTACCTGGTGAGAAAGAAAGTTTTAAAGTTTTCCTCATTACCTTAAAGGAGCTGGCAAACCGCAGGGACCCAAAAGAAAAGGGAAGGGCTTGAATCAGCCGTCCGTGGAGTGCCTACACATGAAACATGACATGGTCTCAGTGGCAGTTTTCTCTATACAGTGCTAGTATGAGTGTAAATGTTTTAACAGACAACTTTCTGCAATAATAAGAAACATCTTCTTTCTAGGTGACAGGGCACCATCATAGGCACCATGTCTGACATTGTGCATTTGTGGGTGTGTGTGACAATGCACCAATCATTTTGCTTTCAGTATGTATGTATGTAGCTCATGTCTGTAGGAGACAGCAGGTGCCAAGTGCTGTGCTTAGAATCAGGCACATATGCAGGCTTCTCTTCATAATGAGGACTGCAAAGTGAAAAACCAGTTCTGCAAGGATCTTATGGGGGTGATCAGGAAAAGGCGGACTAAAAAAAAACATTTGTTTGAATAGCATAAACACCTAATAAGCCATCAACATTAGTGGACTGCTGTTAAAAAAAGTGCGGCACAAGTTAAATTAGCTAAATCTAATAAAGCAAGTTCAGGCCACTTGTTTTACTCGCTTTCTAGTTCATGGCATTCTACCTGACAGTATGCCGTGAATATCCATTTCTGTTTAATTTGTATATAGCTTAACTGTCCAGGCAGTTTGTAAAACAGGCAGTGCTTTTGGCAACCCTGACAGCTGAAAGTAGCCACATGTTAGGCAGTGGTCTAGAGAGTAACTGATGCTTCAGTGATCCCTCCAAGTTGTATGGCGAGTCCCTGTGTGCACTTTGCTGAATGGATGATGCAAATGTTTTACCTTTATTGCAAGTAGTATGCGTGGCAATATATTTTTTGTTGTGACGTTTATGACATGCACGTATAAATCTGACGCATTGAGCCTGATCATGTTCTGTTTATTTGCACCCAGTCTGGAATTAAATAGAATTAGCTAATGCTAGTTAGCATGTGCCTAGTTTTAACATCAAACTGAGCCAGCAACATATTTAATTACAAATGCGAAGTATAAGCATAATGAGGTTAACATAATGTACATATATACACGTGGCATATTCTGCTGATATGCATGTTAGGCCACCTGAAGAGATGTGTCCGCCTTCTAGCCTCACGCCAGACTCTGTTTAAAAATCTGACAATTCAATGAAAACTCTCTTATAGAGTCGCTTACAAACTACATGTAAGCAAACTCGTGACTATTCCAGTATCAATAGGCCATATTTTTCAATTCGGCATACAGATAATCTAACGTTACTAATGTTATCACCCAAGTGGTTACTAAGGTAACTTACCTACCACCATCCACCAAAAACTGCAGAATTTGATAAGATGTGTAAATATAGGTGACGGACATATCTGCCGAATTTGTTATAGGACCTTTAAGATTTATAATAGGCCTTGAGTCGTGTTTTACGACGTGTTAATTTCTGCAGATAAGCAAGGCCATTTTGTGGTTTAATTACCTTCCCGTGCAGCATTGTTTTGCCACCCTCGGTGCTGGTGGGACAGACACATCAGCCCGCGTCAACCAGTTTAAAGACTTGTTATCTTTCTCGGCCATTATCCGCAGCATTATCTTTTATTATTCGAGTAAATGATTTACCCACACAGTCTACGCAAACACATTAAAAACACACTACACAGACATCGGTCGATGAACTCACCGTCCGTAGGGCTGCCATCTCCCTTGCGCAATCTGAACGAGATTATCTGTTCGTGTGGAAACAACCTCAGCTCCCACTCAACTTGAGTTCCGTTTTCAAATGCTTAGCTGAGGTCAAGTAAGAAACCTCCCACACTTAAAATGCCCTTCAGAGATATTAGTCCTTTAGCAGAAACACTTATCTACTTTATAAACCCTTTAAACCGGTTTGTGATTGTGTTAGTAATGTATCGATCACCTGAACTGGTCTGTAAAATGACAGCAGAATATGAGTGGAGGAAAAAAATAATCAATTTAATATTATAGTCTTCTAGTTGTAGTGACCAGTAACATTAAGTCACATTCAGAAGTCATTGAAGGAGTGACAAAAGCCTAACATCCGATTGGCGGACACCACAGGAGGTTATTCGAGGTCAAAGAGATTGACGCTGATTGGTCGATGAGTGGGGAGTGTTGCAGGTCTTCTTACACAGTTTGAAGTGTCTTATTTCAGCCAGGCAATTTGCTCAACTAAATGAATGAAAATCCCCCCTTTATTAATAACCATTTAGTATTTTTCTTAGTAATGTCACCAGCACACTTAAACATAATGTATAATCTGCATTAAACACATTAATCTGTAAAAACAAGCCATGAGGAGACTGTGGAGGCCAGTCAGGATGGGATCTGACTCTTGAAGCCGTAGTTGAGTTCAGCTCCGCCGCTGAGCAGCAAGTCTATCCCAGTGCAGAAAGTAGCATCAGCCGCCAGATACAAGGCAGCCAGTCCACACTCAGTCTCAGTCCCCATCCGGCCCATCAGCTGTTTGAGAAGAAAACATTTCTCATTCTTGTTCAGTTTCCAGCACATTTTTTGTGGTTGCACCATTTAACTTCCTTGTGTTTAGTGTTTTGTACTTTATACTGTTGCACTGTTACTGCACTGTAAAAGGCAGTTGGGCTTTTAACAATTTGCCAAAATAAAGGAAGCATTTAATCATTTATTGGCTTATGCTCTTTGTTTCCAGGAAGTGACAAGTTCCTGAAAGTGTTTTACGCAAGACTCCATGCAAAAAACCTGCAGATTCAGTGATTTGAACACAGTCAACCCTCGGCAAAACTACCAACTGAGCTTCCTAATGACACGCTGGCTTAATATTGATTTTCATGTCATTATTGTAACCTGAATCGCTGGAAAAACTACAGAAAAGGAAAAAATAATTATATTTAATGAATAATTCCTCTATTATTGTGTTGAAGGAACTGTAGGCTATGGAGTGAAACTATGGAGACCAGCTCCAGCTCATCAGCTCCACCTCCCCCACCTCAACAGGGGCATAGGACTCTCCACGACTGCCCTCCTCAGAGGCCCCTTCCTCCCCTATCACAGTGACAACTCTCTCCATCCTGGACAGAGATCTTGACCGCCTGTTCAAGAGGCAGAACCAGATTCTGTCTCTCTTTCTACCCCAAAGCACTTTGCTGATCAGCTGTCTCCGCTGTTCACAGACATCTTTAATACCTCACTGGACACATGCCACGTACAAGTCTGCTTCAAGCCCTCCACCATCATCCCCATCCCCCAAATAAACAAGGACCAATGAACTTAATGATTACAGAGCCATCGCCTTGACCTTTGTGGCAATGAAGGCTTTTGAGCACCATGTGCTGTTCCACCTCAAATCTATCATTGACCTACTTCTGGACACCATGTAGTTCCCCCACAGAACCAAAAGGTCTGTAGTAAACATGGCCCTCCACTTCATCCTTCACCATACTGAACCCCAAATTGCTCAAAATGGCTATGCCATGTGAGTGTGTGTATGATTGTTTTCTTTCTGATGTGAATGTGACTTGTGGGGTAAAGCGCTCTGAGTGGTAAGTAGACTAAAAAGGTGCTATACAAGTACAGTTCATTTACCATCAGGAACCTTTGTCAGGATCCTGTTTGCGGATTTCAGCTCCGCCTTCAATAGTAGCATGCCAGCTCTGCTGAACAAGCTCACCCAGCTGAATGTGCGTGATTCCACCTGCATGTGGATCACAGATGTCCTGTCTGACAGGAGGCAGCATGTGAGGCTGGGGAAACATGTCTCTGACTTTCGGACCATCAGCACCAATTCTGCATTCTTTCCCCTCTGCTCTTCTCCCTGTACACCAACAGCTGCACCTCCAGCAAAGCTCTTGAAGTTTGTGGATGACACCACCCTCACTGGGCTAATCTCTGGTGGGGATGAGTCTGCCTACAGGTGGGAGATTAACCATCTGGTGGCATCGCTTCTGCTACTCTGGGCACCATAAACACCCCTGGCCTCAAGTGGGAGCTGAACACCAAGGCAAATTCCTTGTATGTTGTTATATGTAACCTAAATGGCAATAACTCTGATTCTTTCTGATATCTCATAATGATTTACCTTTACCAAGGGTAATTCTTAAGATCTAAGATCTAAGATCTAAGCAGCAGCAGGAAGCATCAGTGTTATGTGACAGACAGAGAACTTTCTTTAATATTATTATGCTGCATTTTATTTGCTCACCACTTATCTGTTCAATGCCACTGAACAACAAAGCCTTTAATATTGGACCTGGTGATAGGATTTATGTTTTACAAGAGTTCCCTCATTTATGTTTTGTGGATTAAAGTCTTCACTATCAGAGAGGAAATCTCACTATTGCTTACGATGTACTGTCACATGACAGCACGCATATGACTAATAAACTATGTCTTTTTTTTTAACCTTTAGTTCCACTGTGTGAACTTGCCTGAGAATTTTCTCCCAGTTTAATGGCTGCTGCAGCATCTGGTGTGTGTCCAGCTAATTCTTCCCACAGAGGTGTCAGCACATTACCTGGAGAGATGCTACAAGACATGGCACGCAGTGTTACTGGACAATAAAGGGTACTATTACATTTGTCAGTTAAATATTTGCAGAAAGTGTTTGCTTTGCATAATTTATGTAACTGTAGTGTTAGAGCAGTGTTACTCCAGAAACACTTACATGGACATTGCCATGATGTGCCACCATGCTGAAAATAGACAAACGGCTCTACAGAAAGCTTTTCGTCCCTACATTGAATACATGCGAAGAAGAAGAAGTAACATTTGTAGTAGTAGTAGTAGTTGTCTGACTTATTAAAAGTAAGAAAAGAAGAGAAATTTGGACAAGACACCACAAGTATTATTTAGCACAAGAATCGACAGAGCTCGTCAGCCACCGTAGCTTCTCCTGCACACGCTTTAATTTGTGCAAAACCACGTGAGGTATATACATATTTTCCAAAAATGTAATTTGTAATATGGTTATAAAGGTTAGTTTGCTGTCCATGTAGAGTGAACTAGACGTCTGTGTGTTGTTTATACGCTCTGATAATACTAATCCAACACATCTTTGTAGTAGCGTCCATGTTGATTCCACATTCTGATTTAAGAGCACATGAACACACACTGAAGTCAGAAGAACGACTTCACAACTCGGGAAAAGGGACCTCCGAGAAACAGGTGAATGAACCGTGAGCCGCTGGTTGCAATTCACAACCCTCACCACTAGATGCCACTAAAAGTTACACACTGAACCTTTAATTATCTCACGGCCACTCAGAATTATCCTGTGACCCTTTGGAGGGGCTCAACCGCTAGGTTGGGAACCACTAGACTAAACTGCCTATATAAAGTAGCAGTGTATATAAAGTAGTAAAAACTAGCTAACGGTATATAAAGAAGTTAAAACTAACTGTGTCCACACTAGTAAAAACTGCTGCTAGAACAGTAAAATACTATTTAGACATTGATGCATCAGTATTGACAATCTTATAGTGATATATAATAGATCAGTCCCAGGGGACATTTTACTGCATAATGAGTACTTTTACTTTTAATACTTTAGGTAAATTCTTTCAGTCAAAATTAAGTATTTGTTTTGATTGCTTTTTTGATTACTGGTACTTTATCTTTAGTGAATAATCTGAATACTTATTTCACCACTGTTAACAAGTTAATAAAAATAAATAAAATATATCAACTATTTATTACAGTAATTCTTTGCCTTGACTTAAATAAATAAACAAACATAATAGTTACAGCACTACTACAGACCCTTTAAACATAGGGGTCATGTAATGCCAAAAGGAAATTTCCCAGATAATGTAGCCTACAAGTAGTGAGAGTAAAATCAGTAATCTAAGCGAGGAGAAGGCTGAAGAAGAAACCAGACTGAACCATAGACCGGACTGAACACACAAACCAGTTTGTCTCACCAGTTGACTCGGACTCCGTAGCGACTCTCATCCACAGCCATTGCCTTTGTCATTGAGATTATCGCCCCCTTGTGGAGAAAACATCACATTACAGGACTACTTCTAAAGCTGGGATTGAAGGAATAATGAAAAGTGGACACTTGTTGCCTGGAAGATTAACTCACCTTGGTGGCAACATACGGTGCAGCATCTTTCTGACCGATGGTGGCCACCAGACTGGAAACATTAATGATGTTTCCCTGACGCTGTCGCAGGTACGGCAACACATACTGAAGAGAGAGTGAGACATTCAATGACTTCAAAGATGCTTTATACATACAATATGTGTATATGAGTGAGTGACAGAGGTCAATGGAAGCAAAGAAAGGTCATAATAATTTTAATTTTTATAAGCAACTGATAACAACACAAGTTTAATTTCCCCTGCCTAATAATTAATAATAATTATAAGCTTGCAATTTCAAAAACCTTACAAATTCAGATTTAAAATTTAAGAGTTTCCAGTCACTCAACACATCTTCCTTGGATCATGTGACTGACAAAACGTCACCTTCTTCTTATCAATTCTATTCAGACCTGATTGGTTGTCCTTGGTTCCTGAATGTTCAAGTATTGAATGTTTTTATCTTGAATTTTGGTTTCACTTATCCGGGTTAAGCAGCTGACATTTTGACAATGTGAATTTTTAGATCTAATAAAGGACCAATGTATTCTGAGCAATCTGAATAGATTAACAACATTTAACATTTGAATTGTCTGAATCAGAATTTCTGAACCCTTAATAGTCAATACAATACATCCCATTTCTGAAAATTGCACAACTGGAAATTTAAAAGAGAGGAATTCACATCACATAAACTCAGATAGATGTTTTTCAAAGTAAAAGTACAGGGGTCCTGTAGCTTAGGGGTTACAGCAACAAGGTTTGGATCCAGGTTGGGAGTTGCATCTCTCTCATCCTGATTTCCCATCATCTCTCTGCTGTACAATTTCAAAAAGTATTCAGTACAATAAGGTGTTTAGTTGCTTAAAAGAGTCAAATCCTTGTATGCCTTTATTTGCTTCCAGGGGTCAGCTTTTATGGGAGAAAGTTATTTGCCCATTATTAACCCATTTTAAGTGTCACACAACACAAGTTGGAAACATTACTTTAGAAGCCAGGAAGTAGCTGATGAGGTTCAGATTCAGCAGATCCCTAAACTCATCTGCTGTGGTGTCATCAGTAGGTTTATGAGGTGGGTCTGAAGAGGGGAAACAAGACATGCATGTAGTGTGTACCACCAGAAGCATCTCCAAGCTCATCATCTGCTGTGAGACTCACGCCACCCTGCATTGTTGACCAGGCAGTCAATGTGTCCATAATGCTCCACTGTGACAGCAATCAGTCTCTGTGGAGACACAGTCACAACAGTTGCATTTCAACGAGGCGCAGGCCAGTGAAACCAGTTACCACCAAAGCAGCAGAAAGCACTTTGTCCAGGAAAGCAAACAGAAGCACAAGCAAACACAGAACTGTCCTGGAGTCGAGTCAAAGTTCTTTTACAACAACAGTAGTTTTACAACTGTTCTCAGTCTAGTGTAGCAGGCTGGACAGATACAAATCTTAAATAAGTTACTTTCATAATATATAAATCTGGGTCTTTTGGCATTGAGGTAAAATCAAGGGATAAACAGGACATGTCAGATCTTATGATCATGACAAGACTGTCCATTTCATAAAGGAACTGTAAATCTATGTTCAACCAGACCAGTAAGTTGTAACACTAAAGATGCACTTTTACCTTGATGTCCTCTTCTTTGGAGACGTCACATGTGACAAATTTGCATGAGCCTGGCCCTGTTTTGTTTAGCTGTGCCTGGAGAGCTTCACCTACTGCACCTGTAATACATGTGGGATTATGGTGAAATATATAGCCTACTCCTGTACTTATAACATGCATCTAGTGTACAATTTAAAGTCATATCAATCCAATACAACTAAGATAATAAGATAATATATCAATAGTGATACATTATCTTAATTAATACAGGATTTAATGAAGAAAAAAACTGAATAAAAACAATATTACTAACCTCCTCTTGCACAGAACACCACTTTAGCACCATTTTCCACTAAAAAAAAAGACGCAAAATGTTCAGTGCGCCACTTCTTGCTCGCTCACAAACAAATCCACATAATATAACGATCATTACCATACCAAACACTTTGACAATTCCTCTGCCAATCCCTTTGGATCCTCCGGTGACAATCACAACTTTGTCGTGGTAGCGGAGGGACATTTTGGCTGAGATGGTGATGATGATGATGATTTATCTGGTCGTAAAAACCCTGCAAATCCGCGCGGCTGTCAAACTGCGTTCCTGTTGCCCTGCAGGACACGAGGAATGATTAATGTTTGCACTTTCCTGGGTCTAATTCTTCACAGCACGTCTGTGTCTCATCCACTTTCTCAAATAAACCCCCGCGTTTATAAACGCAGTTTGTGTCTAAAGAGCAAAGTTCCTGAAAATCATGGGGTTTGCTCTGCTGCCTTCAGGCGCTATTGGAAATATTGGAAATCACAAAGCTCACATAAAACTGCCAGTAAAGGGGGGAACCGGAAAGTGGACATTTAGTCGCCAAATTGTGAACTTTATATGAAGAAAATTAAAGCCCTTTTAACATAACATGGTAAAATGACATAAAACCTTTATGACTGCTAAATAAAGACACCAGTTAGTCTACAGCCATGCTAGCACAGTGGTGATCTGAGCTAAAGGCTAAAGTCACCATGCTCCTCACAATGACAATGCAAACATGCTGATATCAGCAGGAATATTGTCACCTTATTTGCATTATGAACACAAAGTACAGCTGATGATGATGGGAAAGTTTTGCAGATCTTTGAATTTAAAATTTTAACCAGATGATGGCGCTGGATGAAAAGTCAGAGGATCATTGAATTGATTACAATTCCTTCTGAGGGGAACATGAGTATTTTGTGCCAATCCATCCTGTAAATGTTGAGATATTTCACTGAATAGTAAGTGAAAACGTGTCACCCAAAGTCATTAGGATTAATCATCTACATACCAACTCTCTGTGCAAAATCTTACACCAATCCATCAAATAGTTGTTTAAGTGAATAACCGAACAACCGGCTGACCACTTGAGGATATTGCTATTCCTAGAGCCATTTCAGCTTGCATGGCTAAAAATAAAACATCAAATAAAAGACTTGTGTTTTAAATTAGACACTGATTAGGCCGGACTAAGTTTAATAACAGCTTTATGTTACTTGACTTGTGTCCAATTTCTTGTTGATTTAATATGGGCTGCTGTCAGTCAGAAATGGGAATTTACTCTGGGTTTTTGAAGGCACCATTTGCGAAGTTCTTGTGTCATAAAATCTTGTTATGGGAATTGTAGTTTTATGTCATGCAGACACAGGGCCACACAGAAATGCCTGAGTGTAGACTTCATAATTGTGTCTAAAATAACCACAGACAGATTTATAGTTGGAGGTCAGTTTTCATTTGCCATTTCTTATTTTCCCCTGTTTTAAATTTGTGGACAATTCTGCACAAGCCAATTGTTTTAATATAAAAATACATGATGACCACAAAGCAGTTAGAGGCGACATGAAAAAATAGTAACCACATGTTTGCGGTCTCATCCCAGAGTGTAAATTATGATCTTAACTACCACATTTTTTTTTTAACATAATAGTTTTGGCCACAGCTATGTCAAAGCTCATGTGCACCCATGAGTGCAAACATGTACAGTATGTTTAAGTAAGAGTGAGGGGTTAAGAGGTTGACATTTTGGGGCAAGGAAGGTTGTTGGGGGCAGAAAAAGTAGTCGAAGATTGAATTTCGGCCCGACAGCATTCCTGGGGGGCGTTCTGAGCGTGAGAGAGAGCACAAGGGAAGACAGTGAGTGACCTACAAACAAGCTTAACTGCCTTAACTTCACCCGCTCTGCACATTAACACCCCAACAGCCCCTGAAGGAGCCACACTGCTCCCTCTGCTGCCTCCCCTCCCCTCCCAAACACGACCCACGAAGGTTGGACGATATGGAGGAGTAGGAGGGGTTGTCTTGACATCATGATAAGGGAATTGATACACAAACTGTCTCAGAGGAAGAGAAGGTTCAGCCTAAAAGGCACCCTGAGGTGAAGGTACAATAGGAGAGTCATGGTCACTCTGTGGATGTGTTAGTTAGAATAGGCAGCTCTGGCCGGCAGACAGGTGAGATGCCTTGGTGCACTGGACATGGTGATAAACTGGTGATGAGCATGCAGCCGACTGCATGTGTGGAGCTTTGTGTTTGCATGGTGTGATTTACAGTCATATCAGAATAAGGTGGAAAAAGCTTAAAAACTGCATCTACTAATTAAAAATCAACAAATTAATGTTAAAATTGGAAAGTTGCATAGAAATTCTGCTTTGTTTTTAATGGTATGGTCAGCATTTTCATTATTTTTATTGTAGTACACTTCTACTCACTCTTACCATCACACAATTCATGGATTTTAGGACAAAATTAAACAACAAAAATATAATTTTATGCACAAAAATGGTGATTAAAAAGTATTTTTGAAAAGAAAATTTAGTCACAGTAGAAACCGCTAAAAGTGATTACGGTGCTTGCACACATGCTTACGGTGGTCAATCGCTTATACGGATCAAAAAGCTTATAGTAATCAAGTAGTCAGCTTACAGAGTTACATTTTGGGTATTTTCATACATCTAGAAACATCAGAATATTTTATGAATACGTTGTTTTCAAACTATGCTACCAGTTCAGCATTTATAGCCTAGAGGCTGATAGAAATTTAGAAATGCACTGAAAGCACCTTCAAGCTGTGGCTTAGTAGCCTGTTTGTACTTCTGATGTATTTGTAAGTAGCACAATACAGTTTTAGGCTACAGCCTAAGTGTAATTTGAACTACAGTAAGCTATATTTTATATACAGTACAGTAATGTATAACTGTATAGTGTATTTGAATTATACACAGTAATTTAATTTGTACAGTAATTTGACAGTGTCAAAAGTGTTTGAAACCGCTGTACTGTATTTTGAAACACTGTAAAATTCAGTAAATAGTGAAGCTGTCCCTCTCATTACTTTTTATTCATGAAATAAATGTGCAAATGTCAATTAGATAATAATCCGCATGAGAAATAAAGAAAAAAAGAGGTTATAATAATCACCCGTGTATAGTGATCAAACCGGACTGATGTGATCACTATAAGAGGTTTCCACTGTATTATCTTGTGCTAGTGCTTTTATCTACTCATGTTTGTTGGTCTGTTGTTCTGCATTGCCAAGTTAACCTTGATTTGTTTTTTCTCCAGAGCAAAGAGACAAAAAGAGTGATTCAACAGAGAGGAAAAAAATCAAATATTGAGAGATGGATAGTCAAGACAAGGGAGGAGGAGGAGGAGGACGAGGAGGAGAGCAGACAAAAGAAAAACAGAAATCTGAGGAGGTTGGTGATGAAGACAAGCAGACCAAAGACAAGCTGGAGAAGGAGAGCAGTAAGAAGGAGCCGAGAGGAGAGATCAGTAGGGAGAACCGTCGCTGCAGGAGTGGCTGGGCTCTGACTGAACGCCTGGCCATCAATGTGTCAGGAATGCGTTACGAGACCCAGCTCCGCACTCTCGCTCAGTTCCCCGACTCCCTGCTGGGTGACCCCCGGCGGCGTCTTCGCTACTTCGACCCCCTGCGGAACGAACTCTTCCTGGACAGGAGCCGTGTGGTCTTTGATGCCATCCTGTACTTCTACCAGTCAGGCGGGAGGCTGCGGAGGCCTGTCAACGTCCCTCTGGACATGTTCCTGGAGGAGCTACGCTTCTACGAGCTCAGCGAGGAGATCATTGACCGTTACAAAGCAGATGAAGGCTTCCCCAAGGAGGAGGAGAGTCCCTTACCCACCAATGATTTGCAGCGTCGCCTGTGGATGCTGTTTGAGTATCCGGAGTCCTCCGGTGGAGCTCGGATTATCGCCATCATCAGCGTCATGGTCATTGTGATCTCCATTCTCATCTTCTGCCTGGAGACCCTCCCTGAGTTCAGGCATGAGAAGGAACAGAGGGAGGTGAGGATGGCGCTGACACATACAAGCTACCTATGAGTGATGGGGAGAAACAGAGAGGATTCACAAGGCTGCAGAGGGAGGTTATGTCAGTTGAAATTCATTTAATGAAAAGAAACAACCAGTTGAGTGAAGGAGTAAGGTGATGGGGTGCAAAGAGAAGAGAGGTTAACACAGGGAGTAAGTGACGAGGTGAACGTAGAAGGACCACAGGTGCTGACAAGTGTCACATTGCCAAACATAGACCAGCTCTTGCAGCACATCTTTATCTCCTCTCTCAACACTGAGTGAAAGAAGCGAGTAAAACTTTTGTAGGGATGGGGAAAAAGCCATCAAAGTTAAGAATCAAGGTTGAGGAAAGGGGAAAGCAAAGGCAGCAGAGGATAGTTTTCCTGAGATTATTTTGGACTTGTCGTTAAATCTGATCCACTCAGATTGAGGGAAAGGAATGAGGGAGATGAGGAGGGCAGTAAAACCGCTGGTGGAAAAATAAGAGTAAAGAAAGAAGGCAGGTTGGTTGGAGGTTTACTGTTAGAGGAGGGAGAGATGATATGCCTTGTCGGCCACTCAGGAATGACTGCCAGAGCCAACAAGTACATTCAGGCTGAGTGGATACTCCATATCAAAAGGACTACGTAGAAAAAGAGTGGAAGGAGTTGGAGGTAAAGAGGCAAGTGTGAAGGGAAGGAAAGGAGGGGAGCTTGTCTCACGTTACCCCTTGGAGATCTAAAGGGCTATATATAGAGGAAGGATAACCCTAACAGCACATCAACACGTAAACGAATGTCTGTATTAATAAACGTGACTCATAGGCTACACACTGAAAACAGCATGGAAAAGTGGCTCGCAGATCAACCTTTCTGATGACCACCGCAAAATGAAATTAGCCTCACACGAGGTGGACTGTGGAGTTTTTTTGCAGCAGGAGTGACAGGCAGCAGTGCTCGCTGGATTTATGTTTACAGTCACAACCTACACCGCTCCATTACTCCCATACATAGATAGATACATGCTCATGTTGTCAGAGCATTTGACGCTTTGGGATACTACACAAACAAACCCAAATCTACATGCACAGCTGTCCCCACTCACTCACTCACCAGATGATGGTGAGAATCGAACCAACGAAATTTGATTTGTTAGATTCTGCTTGTTGGTTGTATATGGCAAGTTACACGTCTGTTTCCTCTCTTACCTACAGTGGTATCTGGCCATCGTCCATGGGCCAGGAATCTGACATATTGACTGCTGTGATTTCCACCATCACCCCAGTGCGATGGTGGTGAATGAGACATTGTTCGTCTACTCTACAGCCATGCTAACAACTCTGTGAGGCTGTAGTGAGGCACTTTGATGGTTTCAGCTAAATGCTAACTCCAGCGTGCTAACATGCATGTGTAATGTTTACCACACCATCTTAGTATCATGTTAACATTTGCTAATTAGCACTAAGCACAAAGTACGACTGAGGCTGATGGGAATTCTTTTGTGAATATTTAACAGGCAACCTCACTGTGGTGCTAGAGGAAAAGTCAGTGCATCACCAAAGTCATTAAGATTCATCATCTGGGGACAACGAACGTCTGTGCTAATTTTCATTCATTGTCTGGCCAACAGACACAGACAGACAGACAGACAGACAGACATTGACCAGCTGTGGCTCTAGCATAGCTAAAAACTAGACAGCACATGTCTTTGTAATGTCCAGGTAACTCTGGCGACTTTCTTAGGTACACCTATACAATTTAACATAATCCAATATAACTGCTCAGCACAAATTCAACCTTTTGGAAGAAAATAATGTTCAGTTTTTGTTGACAGTGTCAGAGATGTGTTTATTCAACCATTATTAATGGTATTGTTTTGGACTGCATCATATTGAGAGGTGTTTCTAATAGTCTTCTCCCCTCATTTGGGGCAGGCAAACATTACAAACACCTCTCAATACAATGCAGTCCTGTTCAACACCACTACAAACTACAAACTCAGTAGTACATAGTTGAATTAACACCCGACTGACAGTGTCAATCAAAACTGAACATTATTATCTTTTTAAAACTAGAATTTGTGGCTGAGCAGATGTATTGGATCACATTAGCTTTTACAGGTGCACCTAACAAGTGGCCACTGAGTGTAATTTTTTAGTCATGGCAGAAATCTCAGAGGTGAAGATATCAAAATCAAATTACGTCAATGGCTACATCACATTAATAAAAAAAAGACGCCTTTTGTCATTTGGGTGACCTGACCGTTTAAAATGCAAGGTCAACCTCATCTGAGCCGTCTCAGTCGTAGAATTAAATCTGTAAAGGACACAGGCGAGAGGACATGAGTCTGATGGACATAAAAACATATAAATACATAATGGTGGGGACAATATGTGCTCCAAGGCCACCGAAGCTTAAGAGTAACTCTATCTAACTTGTTAAAAAGCCACTAATGCCCAGTCATTTCAAACCTGCACCTACTTCCCAGAAAAAATCAAGCAGTCGGGTTAAATGAAGTGTCAGATGCCTCGGGTCGTGCCGGTGTCTGGGGCTGTAACGCAACCCAGAGACACATGAACTTAATGTTTTTTGCTTGCGGTTAAATATAGAGAAACTGATTTATATAAAAGTCTAAAATAAAGCCATGGGAGTGAAAATGGAGAGGGGAGAAAAGTTAGCACAGTATCACAGATCTCCCAGGCTTGATCAGATCCTGATGACAGATGTCATACTCCAAATGTGCTGAGGAGACACTTTCATAATAATCGCTTCTTCTCACTTATCCTATGTCCCTCTCCTGTTTACTCCGTCCTTGTTTTCTCTCTGTTTACTCTCCTGGAAATATCGTCTCCATGGAGAAACTTTTAATAGCCCTACCTTTCCCCTTTATTCTCATATTTCTCTTTCTTCTGTAATTCATCTTTGATAAACAACAGAGTATCTGTTAGGCAGAGCAACTCATATGCGTTCATTTTTTAAATCTTTGAGTACAACTGTAACCACTTTTTCTTCATTCTTTGTTTTACAGCAATTCACCACCATACCTCACCCGACCATAGCAAACGAAACCATCTTGATCCCACCTGGCTTCACTCCCTTCCAGGACCCTTTCTTCATCGTGGAGACAATTTGCATCCTTTGGTTCTCCTTTGAACTCATCATGCGTTTAATCTGTGCTCCAAACAAGGTGCACTTCTTCAAAGATGTCATGAACACCATCGACTTCTTCGCCATCATTCCCTATTTCGTCACACTGGGCACTGAGCTGGCCAAGGACAAAGGCGCACAACCATCCGTGTCCCTGGCCCTCATCAGGGTCATCAGGCTGGTGAGGGTCTTCAGGATCTTCAAGCTCTC
This sequence comes from Micropterus salmoides, assembly GCF_014851395.1. Classification (NCBI taxonomy): domain Eukaryota; kingdom Metazoa; phylum Chordata; class Actinopteri; order Centrarchiformes; family Centrarchidae; genus Micropterus; species Micropterus salmoides. The sequence continues at coordinate 28,088,097 of NW_024040041.1, read as the reverse complement.
TCGTCACTCCAAGGGCCTCCAGATCCTGGGCCAGACGCTGAAGGCCAGCCTCAGAGAGCTTGCCCTGCTCATTTTCTTCCTCTTCATTGGAGTTATACTCTTTTCTAGTGCAGCCTACTTTGCCGAGGTGGACAGTTCTGACACAGCATTCACCAGCATCCCTGAAGCGTTCTGGTGGGCTGTGGTTACAATGACGACGGTCGGCTACGGGGACATGTACCCGGTGACGGTCGGTGGAAAGCTGGTGGGCTCCATGTGCGCCATCGCCGGCGTCCTCACCATCTCTTTGCCAGTGCCCGTCATCGTGTCCAATTTCAGCTATTTCTACCACCGGGAGACAGAGTGTGAGGACACTACCCAGTATCACCATGTCGCCACATCGCTCTGGGAAAAGGAGGGAGGGGACGATGAAGAGGAGGAAGATGAGGAAGGAGCAGACGAGGGGCATGAATACATGGAAGATAATGCCCCCCTGTACTGGCAGAACAACAGAGGTATCTGCGCTCCACTCAATGGGACTCTCCTGGCAGGGCTTTGTGCCGGACGGCCCCCTAGTGATCTGAGAGGGTTAAACTTCTACCTTAAAGAACCTCTGGTAACTCAGGTTTGACAGAGAACAGGATGGACTGAGGGTTTTCAGATTAACACTGCCTCATATCAAGAAATGGACAGTAACAAGATGGAAAGATGCTGTTTAACTGGATAGCAGAGTGATGCAGGAGCAAACACACAATATGCACACAAAGACTTGCACTGACATAAGCCCTAATTTGTGCCTTTCATGTGATACATGAACACTGAGGCTTTTGCATGATTGTATTTGACTCACAGAAGCATCTGTTTTCCTCAATAAAATAAAATAAAAGCTAATCTTTGAAAAATCCTGCAGGTCAAAAAAGGTGAAAAATATGCTGCACAATAAAGTAAATTTTAAGTGTTTTCGCAACTCTTTTTAAACCACATATACAGTGGGTACGGAAAGTATTCAGACCCCTTTAAATTTTTCACTCTTTGTTTCATTGCAGCCATTTTCCAAAAATCCAAAAAGTTCATTTTATTTCTCAGTAATGTACACTCAGCACCCCATCTTGACAGAAAAAAACAGAAATGTAGAAATTTTTGCAAATTTATTAAAAAAGAAAAACTGAAATATCACATGGTCATAAGTATTCAGACCCTTTGCTCAGTATTTAGTAGAAGCACCCTTTTGATCTAATACAGCCATGAGTCGTTTTGGGAAAGATGCAACAAGTTTTTCACATCTGGATTTGGGTATCCTCTGCCATTCCTCCTTGCAGATCCTCTCCAGTTCTGTCAGGTTGGATGGTAAACGTTGGTGGACAGCCATTTTCAGGTCTCTCCAGAGATGCTCAATTGGGTTTAAGTCAGGGCTCTGGCTGGGCCATTCAAGAACAGCCACGGAGTTGTTGTGAAGCCACTCCTTCGTTATTTTAGCGGTGTGCTTAGGGTCATTGTCTTATTGGAAGGTAAACCTTCGGCCCAGTCTGAGGTCCAGAGCACTCTGGAAAAGGTTTTCGTCCAGGATATCCCTGTACTTGGCCGCATTCATCTTTCCCTCGATTGCAACCAGTCGTCCTGTCCCTGCAGCTGAAAAACACCCCCACAGCATGATGCTGCCACCACCATGCTTCACTGTTGAGACTGTATTGGACAGGTGATGAGCAGTGCCTGGTTTTCTCCACACATACCGCTTAGAATTAAGGCCAAAAAGTTCTATCTTGGTCTCATCAGACCAGAGGATCTTATTTATCACCATCTTGGAGTCCTTCAGGTGTTTTTTAGCAAACTCCATGCGGGCTTTCATGTGTCTTGCACTGAGGAGAGGCTTCCGTCGGGCCACTCTGCCATAAAGCCCCGACTGGTGGATTGCTGCAGTGATGGTTGACTTACTCCAACTTCCTCCCATCTCCCGACTGCATCTCTGGAGCTCAGCCACAGTGACCTTTGGGTTCTTCTTTACCTCTCTCACCAAGGCTCTTCTCCCCCGATAGCTCAGTTTGGCCGGACGGCCAGCTCTAGGAAGGGTTCTGGTCGTCCCAAACGTCTTCCATTTGAGGATTATGGAGGCCACTGTGCTCTTAGGAACCTTAAGTGCAGCAGAAATTTTTTTGTAACCTTGGCCAGATCTGTGCCTTGCCACAATTCTGTCTCTGAACTCTTCAGGCAGTTCCTTTGACCTCATGATTCTCATTTGCTCTGACATGCACTGTGAGCTGTAAGGTCTTATATAGACAGGTGTGTGGCTTTCCTAATCAAGTCCAGTCAGTATAATCAAACACAGCTGGACTCAAATGAAGGTGTAGAACCATCTCAAGGATGATCAGAAGAAATAGACAGCACCTGAGTTAAATATGAGTGTCACAGCAAAGGGTCTGAATACTTATGACCATGTGATATTTCAGTTTTTCTTTTTTAATAAATTTGCAAAAATTTCTACATTTCTGTTTTTTTCTGTCAAGATGGGGTGCTGAGTGTACATTACTGAGAAATAAAATGAACTTTTTGGATTTTTGGAAAATGGCTGCAATGAAACAAAGAGTGAAAAATTTAAAGGGGTCTGAATACTTTCCGTACCCACTGTATATGGCACCACAAGAAAAATAAGATTAATACAGACAAATTAACCAGGTAATAAATGTTTTAGGTAATGCTATCATTTCCTAGGATGTTTCCTGGTAAATACTACATATAGAAAAAACAGGAACATACATTAAAGAAAACCTTGATTTAACCCCAAGTAAATATTCTGTCATTGTACATGTATTATTGGAAACTTTATTCTTTTTGTATGTAGACTTGTGTGCTTGCCTGTGTATAATTCATGTTCACATTTTTTCATGTTCAGCTGATCTGCTGTGCACTGACTGAAACACTATCTAGGTTACACTGGCAAATAATTTGAATTTCACATTTCTGTTTGCTCATCTTACTTTTAATAATGTAATCATCAATGCAAAAATCTGAAATGTAAAAACGAAAATGATATGAGAGACACAAAATTGGGCCACACTGACACCAAAACTCAACATAAACAAAGAACTGATGATCGTACTGCAATATAGAGACAGATATTCCAGAGACTTACAGTAGTTGTGTAATCTCTGTAATGACTGTTTGCTGATTTCACTGTTGCCTTAATGAATGACTTAGGTGATGCATGATAGAAATCCATTCATTGCATATTCATCTGATCGTGTTAAGTGAACCGCAGTGCCATAGCTTTGCACATATAGCGTCTAGAAGTACATTGAGAGCAGCAGGTGTCGATGCCCTGTACTTTTATCAGTTGTGGCAGAAATGAGGTTCTGTGATCTCATGCTGACGTGGACAACAAAGAGATCACTCATTAGCTGACGGTGATGCAGACAGAGTTTGTAAAGTTGGTCCAAACCCAGTTTACATTTTACTTACAGTAGTAGTGTAATAGATATAGCCTGCAGAGGTGTATGGAGAAAATTGATATGAAGTCACAGGCGGTATAGCTCAGGGCAAGCTGACATTTCTGTACCTATGGTGAGGTCAAACTACACTTCAGAGCCTTCTGACTGAATTAATACTGTACTCTGTATGGTCTGAGGAATAACCGGTCACTACTGTAAACTAAAACGACATAGTGGTGGTAGTGCTAAAAAACCTTGGTGCCACCTTGTATTGAGTTTTACTGTAAAAAAACAAAAAAACAAAAAAAACAACAAACGTAGAGGAATATGATATACTTTTATAAGTTGTACTGACTGTGTGTATGTAGTGTGACCTGCATGTATTCTGAGGAGAGATGTAGCTATGTATGTGTATATATATTTATATATAGAGTATATATGTCTCACTGTATTTAATAAAGATCATATTTAATCACTCATGTCATGGATTTCTGAATTCCTTCCGCATGACTCTCTGGGCAGTGAGTCAGGGAGAATGCGACGGTGTGTGCTCAAATCTAAACAACTTATTAAAAGCATCATGAGGCATGTATTATTAGATGGTGGTGCATACTGGGTAGTCTGTATTACTCTAGTGTTATGGTCTGAGTTGCTCTTAAATTAGTCAAAAAGAGTCAGTACGGATTTTGTGGTAAGGTGTACGTCCACTGCTTCATGTGATGAGTAATCCTGCCTCTAGATGTCAGACTGTGTTTTAAAACAACATCATTGCACAAACCAGGACATGTGTCTCACCGCTGCTGGCAGTGGATTTGATTTACAGCAATATGACATAAAAGATTTCAGAGTAACCAAACGCAGCATGTTTTGCTCTTGAAATGATCATGTTAATTTATGCCATATGATCCAGATGACTTATGTAATGTTATTGTCATTCCATGTTATCCAAAACAAAAGTAATGGTTTAGTTTCTGGGGCAGGGAGGAAAGATTATGTTAACTATTTCTGAATGGATTATATATCACCACAAATCCACTGAATTATTACTTATTATACAACGTTGGTAGCAAATAAAACAAGTCATGTGATTTGAAGTCAAGCCAGTACTACCTGTTAAAAAAATGTGTTATTAAAATTTCAGTACTTTTCAATGCACTGTGTCATTTAATACATTTACCTCCAACTGAAAACCAAAAACCAAAAACCAAATAATTTCCAAGGAAATGCAAAGTGATCCATGGCTATTTTTGCAGTTAACTTGTGAAACAAAATTTGATTAATCAAAAAAAAGTCTGATTAATCAGTGAAATAATTTGTTAGTTGCACCCCTTGATCAATTACATTATTAGATCGTTGAGAGGCTTGAAATTGATGTTAATCTGGTTTTACCTTAATCTTCATAAAAAGTTACATTTTAATTGTAATAACTCTTAGTACCTATTGTTTTTTAAGGTTTATCAAAAGAAAATAGTCGTTAATCATCACAGATATTCTTCAAAATCTATTTAACCTGTGATTTAGCAAATTATGTGCACACACACACAAACTCTCCCCTGGATGACGATGGCTGCAATGATTAAATTCCTGACCCCCATGTTGCCTCGGGTTGTCAGATGTGATATCTCCATGTCATGTGATGGAGGAAGAGCCCTCTCTCCTGCTACAGGACAGATTAGTGCTTCATCGGCCAGAACTTCAAATCAATCATCACGTTTGAACTTCACACATTTTCAAACAAACCTCAACACATTGTCAGATTTTCAGCTTTCAGCTGAGCACTGACCTGCAGCATTTCACCTTTTCTCTTTACCTAACTCGGCTCTCCTCTCTGACGTGCAGGGACCCGAAGCTAACGTCAGTCCAACTTGCAATTACCCACCCCCTTATGCTGTCTGGGAAGAATGAAAAGGATTGACGTCTTTCTGGCCATCTGCCGCCCTCCGATTCCTCTCCCATCCCTCACTCTCTCCTGCCTCGCCCATCTCTTACTCTTCTTTGAGAGGATTAAGTGTGTTGGTATCTGTCTTTGTCTCATCAGTGTGTAAGCGCAGCCTCGTGTGTAATGTGTGCATGTTGTCTGTGTGTCTGTTGCAACTTTTCCATCCAGTAATATCTTTTTCCGCAGGATTTTTCCTGCGTTTAGTCACCAAACGCAGATGTGTGTCCCCTTTTGACTGCAAATCCCTCCCCAGATTGTAAAAGTTACTTAAGCAGCAGAGAAAACACAAAGTAATTGCAGACAATTTAAAGAAATCTCTATGATTTTATTACATACAATATACACACGACCCCCGCGACCCTGTACGCAGGATAAGCGGTTGACGAAGGATGGATGGATGGATACACACGACCTGGATCTGTGAATCTGAGTTAAGACTTAAGGATATAGGGAGGCATTTGATAAACTTATATTTAAAATGAAAGGCAATTCAGCAGGGAAGAAGAGACTGACAAAATTATTTTACAGCAATTAAGAACTTAAAATAATAAATGAGAGCAAAAGTGAAATAACTAGTAAATTTAAACTTAAATCATAATTAAAACAGCATCTTGCCTTTTACTCATCATTTCAGCCACCAGACCACAACAAGAAAATACAAACCATAAATAATATTGACAATATTAACATCAAGAGTAACCGCTGTTGGGGGAATGAGGTGATTCATCCTCAGTGCAAGAACAGCACTGAGGATGAAAATGTAAAGAGATGAAAGAAGGAAGAGAATTATAAAAATAACATCTGTTGGTTGAATATTTATTGCATTTATATGAACCTCTTGGTGTTTTTGAGATCATTTAAGGGAATAATTTGACATTTTGGGAAATATGCTTATTATCTTTCTTGCCAAGAGTTACATGAGAATAACAATATCACACTCTTATGTTTGTAGCATACAGCAACAATTTAGCTTCACTTAGCATAAATACTTGAAACATGTGGCAGTAGCTAGCCTAGTTTAGCTCAAAGGTAACAAATTCCACCTACCAGCCCTAACGCTCACTAGTTAACTTGGTGTATTTTGTTTGTTCAATCCATCCAAAAATGTTTACGTGCTGCACTATTTCTCAGATTAACATCCTATAAATGAGTGAATTATCTTTTTTTTGGTAAGGACTAAACATACAAGATATAACGCGTTAAGCGGTGAGCTTCAGAGGTGCTGGCAGGTGTATTTTGTTATTATTCTCAGATATGAGCTTAAATTGAATTAGCTCATGAATGCAAATAACCGTATTTCTAAAAATGTGAAACTATTCCTTTAATATACTCCCTGCCAGAAAATAAAATTAGAAGAAAAGGAGATGAGCACAAGTAAAGGATCAGCTAATAACTCATGGTTGTGCGTTAAAAGCCTGGTAAAAAGGTGACCTCAACACCAAGATACTTTTCTCCCCCCGATCAGACTCACAGTTTCTCTCCTGTTGAAGGATGTTCAGACATACAGGAGCATTTAAAGTTTGGTTATGAAATGAAATCAAGACAGTAATGGAGTTATAAAAAGGAAATTACATGAGTAAACTAGGGGAAAAAACTCTCCATTTAAGCTCTTGTAGGAAAACAAAGAGCAAAAGTCTCAGGTCTTGTTTTAAGGGGCCTTCTAAATGTTACACGGTGTTGCCATGGCAACATTTTTAATATCTATGTATATTAAGCTCAAAGTAAGCTTATCAATCAACAGTTTTGTCAATCAAGAGCAGTGAACTCAAAATACATCTCAGAAGTAGCTATGTAAATCCACTATGGACCTCCACTGGACTCTTGTGGAGCTGTGCACTACCGCAGTAGTTCTCAGAGTGGGGTCCGGGGACCCGCAGGGTCCTTGAAGGGACTCCAGGGGGTCCCCAGCAAAAAGGGGAATAATTTATTATTGCTATAATTCCATCCATAAGTAACACAGTGACAGAGTATACGACTATTTTGGTTGTGGGTTTTATACACTTCATGTACACTGAACAAAATTATAAACAACACTTTTGTTTTTGCCCCCATTCATTATGAGCTGAACTCAAAGATCTAAGACTTTCTCTACGTACACAAAAGGCCTATTTCTCTCAAATATTGTTCACAAATCTGTCAAAATCTGTGTTAGTGAGCACTTCTCCTTTGCCGAGATAATCCATCCACCTCACAGGTGTAGCATCTCAAGATGCTGATCAGACAGCATGGGTATTTCACAGGTGTGCCTTATGCTGGCCACAATAAAAGGACACTCGAAAATGTTTCACTGTATTGAGGGGTTCCGGGGGTCAATGGCTGTGCGAACTTGCAGTCAGGTCGAAACCCCGATGAGGACGACGAGCATGCAGATGAGCTTCCCTGAGACGGTTCCTGTCAGTTTGTGCAGAAATTCTTTGGTTTGTTGCAGCAGCTGTCCGGGTGGCTGGTCTCAGACGATTTTGGAGGTGAAGATGCTGGATGTGGAGGTCCTGGGCTGGTGTGGTTACACGTGGTCTGCTGTTGTGAGGCTGGTTGGATGAGGCCGGTTGGATACCTTTGGAGACGGCTTATGGTAGAGAAACGAACATTCAATTCTGGTGGACATTCCTGCAGTCAGCATGCCAATTCCAACTTGCGACATCTGTGGCGTTGTGCTGTGTGATGGAACTGCACATTTTCAAGGGGCCTTTTATTGTGGTCAGCCTAAGGCACACCTGTGAAATACCCATGCTGTCTGATCAGCATCTTGAGATGCCACACCTGTGAGGTGGATGGATTATCTCGGCAAAGGAGAAGTGCTCACTAACACAGATTTTGACAGATTTGTGAACAATATTTGAGAGACTTACATAGAGAAAGTCTTAGATCTTTGAGTTCAGCTCATGATGAATGGGGGCAAAAACAAAAGTGCTGCATTTAGAATTTTGTTCAGTGTAATAAAAACATCAAAAAGCAGATGGGCAATCCTGGGACAAAATCTTATCACATGGGGACCGTTGTCTAACTTGTGTAAGAATTACTGCACTAACGTGGGGAAAGCTGTAATAAAACGCAAACTAATTGATGGGGAAGCTTTTTGGTGGTAAAATCCATCATGGCAGGTCGCACGGTGGGATGGTGTGCCTCCGATCATAAGCAGTGTCATCACTCTCCTCGCCGTCGCTTACTTCACCCAAAACCCTCTCCTCATCCTCTTCCGTTTCACTCTCTCGCCTTAGCCTCTCCCGTTCCCTGTCCCTCTCTCTGTAGGTGCGAGGCAGCGTGGGAATCTGTGAAGGCAACGATACGTATATGAGAACATGTAGACCATGTAGCTGATAGTGACCAAAACAAGTGAATTTTACACATGTACAAATGTTAAATGTTGAAGGAATAACCCACGGTTTGGAGGGATAGGTGCTTTGAAACTCCCTTAAAAACATGTTTGTTCTTTTGTAATTGCAATTAGTATTCATCCATTCATCCACTACAAATTTTACCCTTTCATCCCCCACAAAATCTGGGGGTCTCTTTGCCATTTAGGCTTTCTGCAAGTTCTTAGTATCTCACTGAGAACTTTTAATGACCAAAGCAGGAGAGAACGATCTTACTGACATAAGATGAAAGTCAAATGAATGAATGAATATTTTAATTTTCGGTTCATCTGCAGAACATCTTTTTGATTAATTGTGGTCTATAAAATGTCAGAAAAATGTTCACAAAAGTCCTTGGTGACATCATCAAATCAAATCCGTTAAAAACTTTTTTGTTTTTTGCTTAAAGTATAAATTATTTAAACAATTGAAAGATTATCAAATTAGTTGCAGATTAATTTACTCTCAATCAACTAATCAATTATCAGATTAATAACTCACCACTCTGAAACTCTTGCTCCAGTCTATGTTGCTAAGCTGGTAAGGGGAACATACAGCTGAACCGAAGCCGTGTTTACTGGCTTCTCACTGACCACTTCTGTGCTTCTGATTGGCTAGTAGTCCTTAACTAGGAACTGCACATGTGCAGCTCCCAACAAAGATCATGTAGAGGCAAGATGTATCACTCCATAGCAAAAACGAAGCGTTCAACACACAGGGTGAAAAGAGGAGCTGCAGCAATGTGCAGTATGACAAAAAACATGGTGTTTTTTGAAAATGTCACCCTTTCTGGTACAACCCCTAAATAAGATTTTGAACCTGAAAATGAGCATAATACCATCTCTTTAAAAGATAACTTGGTTCGTCAAGAAAGTTGCAGTTTGTCGGAAAACAGTAAAGTTACATTTAGTTTTGTGTGAAAAAAAAATCTTTCATCTCGCACAATATACATCAGCAACATGTTAACACCGTAATGCTAGCTAATGTTCATTGCTTGGTTGCTGCTAGCTAGGTAACTTAGCTGTATTCTACGCAGAAATATATCTCACATGATGTGTTTAATCCAACGACTCCTGGTCCTTTTATCACATCATCTACACATGTAAGTTCTTTGACGTTAACTTCAGTAACGTTAGCTTCAGTTTCTTTTGACCGCAATGATAGTGTGTAATTGGCTGCTGGATCGCATTTCAGAGGCCACCTGCTTCGAAGGGCACATGCTAAAATGTGTCCTTCAGTTCACTAAAGGTTAGTAGCAGAGACGTTTTATAGAGGAGACACGCCACTCAATCACATCCTCAATACAACTCAATGGGAAAAGCCCGTAACGGCAAAGATGTCAGTCTTATTATAGTTGTCAAACTATTTCAGTAATTTTTATCGCTGAATCTAGTCATGTAGTTTTTAGGTCCTGGTGACCAGTGAAAGTGCAGTTCTGGCTCTCTCCCCATTCATTTATATAGGAGCCTGGTATTTTTAGTCCAAAATAGCTGCCTGGAGGCGTTGCCAAGATGGCAGCTGAGTGGCATGATTTGCCTATAAGCACTTAGTTAGTAGTGAATCATCAGATTTAGAGGAGCCTTTGGACAGACTTACCAAATGCCAAATACATGGTTTTAAATGTGGACTGTGGAAAGGAGGTGACCCTTGAATTGGGACAGTGTCAAAACATTACATCGTAAAGCACTTGCATGGAGTACAATACAGTAAATAATAGAGCCTGGGGATACGTGGATGATTTAGGTGTCAAATGTATGTTCTCAGAACTTAACTGGTGAGTTGATCATCAGGCCAATGTCCAAAACATTGTGTATCTCTTCAAAGCAAATTCAAAGTATCATTCTATCTTAGAGGAACATGTATTCTGTAGCATTAGAACCAGAAGAAGCAGTAGTGGGTATATACCTGGTTATCGTGGCTGGGCAGGGCGCAGTAGCCCGGCTCCGTCCTGTGGAGGAGGCGTGGTGAATGAGTGCGGAAAGGCAGAGGGGAATGGGAGCAGACAGAGCGCGGAGAGGGAGAGCGGATGGAGCGTGGTGATGGAGATCGGATAGAACGGGACGGCGAGTAAGTGATGGATTGGGACTGGGAGAAGTGGCTGTGGTGGTTTTGTTTGGGTGGGCGAGGAGAGCGAGGTGGCAGCTCGGGCGGTTTGAAAGGGTCGACCAGGTCCATCTCTGTGAGGATCGGGGGAGGAGGGATGAAATCGAGCTCCTCCTCTGGGTGGAGCATTTGCATTTCTGCGGCGTCAAGTTCGGCAAGCTCTGCCTTTGACAAGTGGTCCACGATCCCGGCACCGAACGAGTCGCCCACCACATTGATGGAGGTACGCATTCTGTCACTGCGTGGACAAATATTTTTAGAGTCAGCAAGTGAAACAGATTAGAGACTCGATGTCTATGAAGATTCTCAGTCATCCAGGTCATAGTTATCCAACGAAGGTTAAAATGAAGGGCAACTGGACTTGGTTGAAGCTACTGGAAGACGTTTCGTCCCTTATCCAAAGCACTTCTTCAGTTCTGACTGACTGGCAGGGAAACTCAGGTCCAAAATGGACCGCATACACTAGATTGCTTTTCTTGTGTTTGGGTGTGCGGTCTTTGGGGTGTACCAGCATCTATCTTAGTGTGTTCTTGGGTTTAAAAAACGCGGTCCAATGCAGTGAGGAATGCACAGACCTCTATATTGGGGAGACTAAACAACCACTACACAAACGCATGGCTCAACACAGAAGGGCCAACTCCTCAGGTCAAGACTCTGCAGTCTACTTACATCTGAAGGACAGAGGACACTCGTTTGAGGACCACCAGGTGCACATTTTAGACAGAGAAGATGGATGGTTTGAAAGAGGTGTCAAGGAAGCATCTACACCAGGGTTGAGAAGCCGTCATTGAACAGGGGAGGGGGTCTACGCCACCACTTATCCCCCACTTACAATGCTGTCCTTTCATCACTTCCCAGGAAACTCAACAAACGTAACCTGTTGGCCTCAGGTGAAGATACCAACGATGGTCGTTCAGTCTTGGCCACAGGTAGTCTCAACGACTGTAACGACTGTCGTCACAGCAACAAGGAACACTAACGAACCAGCGGTATCGATGACCCGGGATAACGACCCCACTGAGGTTAAATAGCTGAGTTTCCCTGCCAGTCAGTCAGAACTGAAGAAGTCCTTTGGATGAGGGACGAAACGTCTTCCAGTAGCTTCAACCAAGTCCAGTTGCCCTTCATTTTAACCTTCGTTGGATAGATTAGAGACTCCAAGAGCTGAACAACACCAACACCATCATAACACCTCTTACAAACGTTGCTGTTTAAACTGAAAAAGCTCTTGAGCAGTCACCACTATTACGATCTACGCCTATCAGACACCTAACTCACAGCAACCAGTCCACAGCGATGAGCAGACTGATGTCCTGAGTAGGCAGGCCCACAGCCGTCAGGATTAGCAGCATGGTAACCAGTCCAGCACTGGGAATACTGGCAGCTCCAACACTGGCCAGGGTGGCAGTCATACTGGGGGAGGAAAAAGAAGACAACATACCAATTTTCAGAAAGGACCTGGGAAAAATCTATGTGGTTCTAAGGCCCAGACACACTAACACTGACACAGGTGTACTCAAACGTTACATTGCACCGATATGCATTCATTTTTTAATCCAAATAAAAAAACTCAAAGACCAAAAACAAACCAGACATAGCCAAAGCTTAACTTCACACTACTGTAAATCTGTTTAACATGGTAAAAATTAACACTGTAAAACTTTGCTTTGCAGTGGTGTCATCCGAATGTGGAAAAGGCAGATGTGGAAATTAAAGAGAAATCACACTTCTTGGTGGAAAACATTGATTCTCTAACTTTCACCAACTGCCAAATAATAAACCCAATTAACTTGGTGTCCAAGCCCCAAAATGGATCGAATACCACATGACGCTTGAGGCTGAGCATGAGTTTCTATGATAATTATAGATGAATCTGCCTGCTGATTTATGTGTTGCGCTCTCTAGTGACCCTGCCAAACTGAATGCAGGGAATCTGAATGCACAGATGTTGACATGGTCGGGAATGGTCTCCTGCAACAAATAAAGTTTGCCAAAGTTTTCCAGCCTGAAAACACTAGTCTGAAATTGGTAATGACAGTTTTGGTAGGAAAGAAATGTAACTTTTTTTCCCTCAACCTCCACAAGCTGGATCTGAAAGTTCTTGTAGTTGTAGTAATTAAACCCCTAAAATTAGACTGTAAATCAACAACATTGCAATCCACAATTTTTTGCACTGTATCAGATTAAATATATAATCTAATAAAAAACAGAAGCACGTCATCAGGAAACATTATGCTGAGAGTTTCCAGCCCAGCTAGCAGGAGATCAGCGTCTCACTGCATGCAGACATCTGTCTTTAGCTGTCGGCATCTACCTTGGAATGCAAACATGAGGATTTAAAGGATGAATGATATGAAGTGAAATTAATTTCATGTATCATAGCCTTTGCTTTAGCTGGCACTACACAGCCCAGAAAATGTGCCTTTCATGATTTGCAGATTTAGTGTTTTAGATTATAATCTATATTTTAATGGCATTGCCATTAACATATTTTCAACATGTAACAGAATCTATAGACTCTTCCGGTCATATTTCTTGGCAAAAGTGGTGGAAAAGTATAATCCTTTTACATTACAGTGTTATTGCACATGTGTTAAAGTGAGGCAGCTTGTTTACTTCTGCCCTCAACCCAGACTCGTCATAGGAGGGTTACCATAGATTTAGTACAGGTTACTTTAAAATGACAGTAGATATTTAAATGTTTTCCATTACAAAGATACATGTAGATAATTGCAGAATGTGAGATGTGGTATTATATTTTCATAATGTGACACATATAAAACAATAAAACCCTACTCTGCCCAAAGCATCCGCCATTTTTGAAAGTCGACAACCCTGTTTAGAACACACATTTGTATAAGATATGGTATCATTTTGTGGTTTAAAGTTGCAGAACCAGGTCATACAGCAACAACAGAACACAACAAAACAAAATATCTTACTGTTTCCTGACCTCTTTTAAGACTCAATTCTTTAACGCTCAAAAGAATGTCGCCTGTCCTGACATGTCTGCAATTAGAGGAATTATAGTTGGTCCCAGATGTGACTGCAGGGCAGTTTGGACAGTGTCCTAACCCGTGATGTTTGCGGCATGATGCTATTGATCTGATCTCAGTGCTCTGCATTACATCTCAATAGTTTTTGACAAGCTGCATTGCTAATTATCACCCCACTGTGAGTGGAAGATTACATGGGAGTTTCAAGAGATTTACACACCACATATGGATCTTATTTTCTAACAATTTCACCACACATGATATAATACCCACACTTAACTTTCAGAAATTAGATTGTGGAATTTGGTGGAAAACAGCCACTGATGAAAGACATACAATAAACAACTTCAAAGTGCTGAGCATCATTTGTAACCCCCAGCCACAACAAGCTGAGTCTGATCCAAGTTGACTGTTTCCAATCACACATAAATGTTGTGCTGAAACCTCAGAAAGGGAAAATGAATATCTCATGAATTCCTTACTGCATTCATGGCGAATTTTAGGCTGTCATTCATCTTTGTACTTTAAAGCTGGAGAGAGCAGGACTTTTGAACGTCTGTTACATTCAACCCCTTGCCAAACAAGTTTACATCACCAGCAGGCAAATCTCCTTGTATTTGCAGTATACTGTATTTTTAAATCTGCTGTCTATGTCAACATTCCTGTGCTAGTGCAGTGGTAATGATGTGTTTTACGCCAACCAGCAATGATTGGTAGAATACAGCTGAAGGGGGGAGTAATGGTAGCGATGGAGTAGGCTACATGGCGGAGGCATAAGTCATGAGCATACGTCAGTGTTTGTTTAATTACTATCACTGGCAGAAAGGGAGACAAAAGTTCTGTGCTGTAGGTTTAAAGTACACCGCCTTAAAATTATATAAATATATCTTTAGAACTTTGTTTACTCTCCTATTTTCTTGCTTTGACTGCATGTTTAGTGTAGAGTTACTTGGGGAATGTTTTAATGCAAATAGGACTTACACAGCATGTGACCCTTTAAAAGCAGTAGAATTTCAACTTCAAGCAACTTTAACGAACTTAGTAGCATCAAGTTAAAACAATATGAATAGTTAAGATGGTTAGTTAAAACTATGTTTAATATTTGTAACTACACTAAGCACAAAACAGCCAATCAAAACCTACTATATCTGAGCTTCACTGTACAGAATGACGTATGTCCAGAGTTTGACACTAGACACATGTTTTCACATTCTTCTGCTGGAGGGGGACCTTTTCTGAGCTCACTTTATTCCTCGGTTTAACATGTGTATACATGTACGAGCAGGATTTTGTAAAATCACAACTAGATTGGAAGCCAATTATGGTTCAATATGCAACTTACACAAGTGTGATGTGAAAACTTTAAACCTCCAGGTCGAGAACACGTAGTGTTCGACATCTCAGGGTTTGGGAACCACTGATTTAAGGTGTTTTTAATGAAACTCTGCAGTATAAAGTGTCAATGTGTGCCACTTTGTAAGGAAACGTCACGAGGTATGTGTGCGGAGACCATCCACCATGTGTCTTACCTGACAGTGACGATCTGTCCGCTATCAAGGGAGATGTCATTCATCTGGGCAATAAAGATGGCTGCCACAGCCTCATACAGTGCAGTGCCGTCCATATTAATGGTGGCACCTATGGGCAGCACGAAGCGAGTCACGCGCTTATCAATCTTCAGATTTTCCTCCAGGCAGCGGAAGGTGACGGGTAACGTCCCTGCACTGAGAACAGAAGGCCTCAAAAGATGAGTGAATTATAGAACAAAAAGAAAGGTGCAGATGTACAAAGAACAAGAGCAAAGTTTCTGCTGAAGGTAATGCAATAGGTTGACAGGTGGTGAAAGACAAAAGTGCAGAGGTGAGGACAGAGGTGAGGGGGTAAAGTTGGGTTAGAGACAAAAAAAAAGCTATAGAAATTTGAGTCGGCTGACAGCCTCCTCCTAACAGCTGGCGTAGGACTCTGTTGCAATCTTCTGACATGTGAATTAAAGGAATTTGATTCCCGGCCCTGCTAAGCTTGGGTCATAATATAATTACAGAAAACGTTGATAGGATTACCCATATTCACTAAAGCCTCAGTAATGTGCCAAAATGACAGTTGGTTTCAGCACCAATGCAGAGTCCCGGGAAGGCCGAGCCAGGCAGGATACAGCAAGGCCAGTGGTTACTACTAATCCTAAGGCTTAGATATTACAACACAGGATCTGTCTGACATGGACTTGTCTATGATAGCCTGTGCTTACACACATTTGGCTCTGCTGTCCTGATTTGTCAGTTCATTCACGTAAATACAGAATTTTGCCTTTAGCCCTTTCTGATTTAACTCAAATAGCTGAAAGCGAGCACCAGGCTCCGCCGATCAATCATAGTAACTACAGCAGCTGCTCGTGGAATTGATGTCGTAAAGGAAACATGTGACACACATGTGTTAACATATGCCCAAACAGAGAACCTTCACACACACACAAACACACACACACACACACACACACACACACACACACACACACACACACACCTCCTGCAGGCTTCCCTACCTGCTAGCAGTGCCCAAAGCTGTGATCCAAGCCTGGAAGATTCCAGAGTAGAAAGTGAAGGGGCTTTTTCTGGTGATAGCGAAGAATATAGCAGGTAGTATCAAGCCGCCGTGGATCACCAGGCCCACCATGACAGTCACCATGTACATACCCAGCTGCCTGGCGACCATCTCCAGGTCTCCGATGGCCGCAATCTTCCCCGCAATCAGAGAGGCAATGCCAACAGGAGAATACCTAAGCACAGAGTTGGGAAGAATTAGTATATCTCTATATACTAATATGTATATTTTTCTGTTTTTTAACACCGCATCAGGCAGAGTGTAAATCAATCTACATTTTCCTGCTTACAATCTCTTCTTATATGAACAGCTCTTTGAAACTGCTGTGATGTATTTATTGTGGTATATAAATAACACTGCCTTGCCTTAGACAATTCCTATAGAAAAAAAGCCATTATGTTATTATAATTATTATTAGAATTTGCGTTCCGGTAACTTGCATTTGTTATCTGTACCTATGGTCCCTACAGAGCTCGGTAAGAGGGCCTTTAGTTATGCTGCTCCATCCACCTGGAACACATTGCAGACTGATTTGCAGTTGAGAAATCTGATCTCTTTTGGTGAATTTAATACCTCATGAAAGACTTGGAAGAAGATGCTATTAACTGTTGTCACTGCTTTTAAAAATAACTAAATCCTTTAAACTTACAGTATGTACAAATTGTACTTTTAAGTAGTCTAATGTTGTTTATGTGTCTTAAGAATTATTAAATGTCCTGTGTTGTTGTGTGTGTGCTTGGTGTTCATATTTGTGACTGTGCTTTGTCAATATGCTGCTATTTTGGCCAGGTCTCTCTTGAAAAATCTCAATGAGATCATCTGGTTGAATAAAACTAAAAAATAAAAAGTATTCCTAGAGCCGAATCTGTAATGTAAGACAAGGAAAAACAAACCTTCACATTTAGGAAGCTGGGACCATTAACTAATTGTTATTTGTGCTTGAAAAATTACTTAAACAATTAACTGATTGTCCACTAATCGTCTAATTCTTCCAGCACTAATGTATTTAAAATGAATAATGTTTTAAAAAATAATCTTCAATTGTCACAGAGGTCTGAAGAATTTCCTCAGTCTTTTAACTGACATTAATGCTTGAAAACTGAAAATGAAAGTTGTGGGCGAGTTGCTGCTGACTTTCTCCTTAATGTTTTCACCCTGCTGCTAAATTTGTTTGCAAAATTCTCATAACTTTCATTTTAGATCCTAAAAAGCACACTGTCCTCATTTCTATTTGTATAAAAGTTGAATATAGAGGTGGAAGGATATGAGCTGAAAGGATCTTGGTCAATAAAGAGAAAATTCATCATCAACTATTTTGATAATCTATTGAATGCATTTAGTAGTTTAAGACTAGTTCTGCCACAAAACGACAATTCAATTATGTGTTAAGTGTGAAAACACATAATCAATCTTTATTCACTGTCAAAGGAGCACTTTTCACTATGACAGGACATGACACATTCTTGGATCTCTGGTTTCTAGCTTTGGAGAGCAGTTGTTCCCATTTATGAATACACGGCTGTGGGACATATGAATTAAATTTCCCTTTAAGCCGTTCATGGTCCGAATCAAAGCGTCTCCCATCTCGACAGCGCCATGCTCTCTCAGGTCAGCTGCGTGCTGAACCCCAGCCTGGCATTCAGTGACAGTTGTTTGGTGGAGTATACCGTGTATATGATTTGATGGATGTGTTCCTTGTATGATACGTGTTTTTGTATACACAGGACTCACAGTGTTTGGCTGGCTCCATAGGTCCATGAGTAATCTGTTTATACTGTGTGAGTGATACGAACAAGGACACAATTCCTTTGGTGTCCAGCTGCATGTGTAGATGGCCTGGGAGAGCTGCAAGACAAGCATCGTGCTGTTTTTCTTCCAACCGCCTACCCTGCACCCCCCTTCCCTTCCCGTCCCCACTCTGAGTGCCACTACACTCTCTTTCTCTGTGTGACTAGCCAAAGTCCTGCGAAGCCTCAAGGAGTGCACTGCTCTCTGAAGAAATGCTCTCACACGCATCTTTCCACATCTCTCCGTCCCTCCCACCCGCATCTGCTTTCTGCTCTGCTGCCAAGTGGCTCCTCTGCCGTCGGTGGATCCATTACATTTTGGAGATCTTCCACCCGGCTCCCCTGGGAGCCCACAACATTGTTCCGGGCCCCGGCTCCTGCTACTCCCCAGCATACCACAGACTGCAGCATGTGTGCCAGGGAAACCCTCTGTCTTTTTCTTTCCATCTGTCAGTGTCCTTCACTAACACACTTTCTCCCTTTTCCTCTTCCTTTCTCTCCTATCTGACTCTTTGACATTAGACACTGCTGCTTGTTCCCAGAATTTGTCTCACGTACACACTCTTTGCCTTATTCATCACTGTCACTGACGTCTGTGTGTGGTATCTCCAGAATGTCAAAGCAATGCAGCCGCTGGCCCATGTGAGCAAAAACAGAGACACATGTTGTGCAAGTTTGCAAACTCACAAATACGCACAGGGAAAAACAAGACACTGACCACATGATCATGGAAACCATCGTCATGATAAT
This sequence comes from Micropterus salmoides, assembly GCF_014851395.1. Classification (NCBI taxonomy): domain Eukaryota; kingdom Metazoa; phylum Chordata; class Actinopteri; order Centrarchiformes; family Centrarchidae; genus Micropterus; species Micropterus salmoides. The sequence continues at coordinate 28,069,170 of NW_024040041.1, read as the reverse complement.
CTCGTTGAGGATGTTGAAGAAGTCGCACATGACCTTCCCTCGCTCGCCCATCTTGCCCATGCAGATCCCAAAGGTGATGAAGAAGCCAATCAAGCCTTGAGGAGGACACAAATCAGCATGTGACTGGAAACTGCAACATGCAGTGGAGTAAAGTACCGTAGTTATCAATGCAAACAATCATCAGGAAAATCCAAATGAAATGTGATGAGACAATTGGACAACACAAAGCTTCAAACCTTTCAAGAAAACAGTGTAATATCAGCTCTTTCATCAACTCACCGAGGACGTTCATGCCCCATTTGTATTCCAGTTTCTTCTTGTTGACTAAGATGGGCTCAGTTTGGTTTGGTGCTGAGACTGGCACCTTTTTCAGCACAGTCTGAACCTGAAGGAAGAAGCAAAGCACATTAAGATTGATGAGAGGTTCAGACAATAACTGAAATGCAAAACCCTGATTTTGTAACTCGTATTGAGCAAACAAAAGCTTGGCAGCAGCACAATAATATGTTTAAAGAAAAGGCAAAACAGGAGACAAGAGATTCTCACATAAAGACAACAAAAAAGAGGTGAAGGACACGTCCTTCCAGCAAAAGCAATTATGTCGTTTATGACTTCAATGAATCCCTGATGAGTGCACTCAAAAGATGCAGTAAAACAGAGACGCAGACAGAAAAGAGAGAGATGTGAAGAAGGGAATAAAGGACTGAATACCACGGGGAGAAAAAGTAAAGTCTATAAGCTGGTGCTCAGCAGTGCTGCCTTTCCACCAGCAGATGACTTACTGTTAATAAATAAATGTAATAAGGATCTAGCATTGCAGATGTAAAGACATTAGCAGTAGCAGAAGGGCTGACCCTCACCCAGTCCAGCACAGACAACTTCTTCTAATCATTCAGACACATACGCATAATTGAGAGAAGACGAAAGACAGGATTTGGACAGAAGAAGGCAACTGTCCCATCGTGACTGAGACCTGGATTATTGTTTAAAAATGATCAGCTGAGATAAACCGTAGCCGTCTACTGGATCATCCCATCCTATCCGAAATTAGCCGTTTTGATGCAGCTGGCTTTTCATGTGGAAAATTACAATCTTATTTTTCAGTTGGTATTCAAAACAAGTACATACATGTGGATCATTTCCAAAATCTCGCCTTTTGCTGTATTATTATTCCTTTAATGAATATATTCATCACTCAACCGAAGTTTCAAACAGTTATTATTTTGTTATTTAATAATCTAGAAGAACAGTTTTAGATATAAAATGTCCCAAAAAATTTGAAATTCCAGTGATATTGTATTTTATCTTCCTTCTTTTGTCGAAACAACTGTGAAAAAACAGCAAAATATATTTAAATAGCAATGGTATAAATACATAATGAACAAGCATTTAAAAAGTTGCCAACACCAAATATTTGGTATATAACTTCACAAATGACAATTTGCTCAAATAATATATAATTATACATGGATTAAGTAAAACTTAAAGTTAAATCTTTAACTGGTTAATTACACTTTAAAAGTTAAACTTCTAGGACTGTGCATGAACAGAAGGCAGCCTTGACCTTTTGATCCTCTTGTAGTCAAATGATGCTTTCACTCACTCCTGACACATGTAGAAAACATTGTGTATGGAGTTTGGAGGACAGCCAGATTCTCCCGAGAATCACATCAGTCGTTAACAAGTCTCTGTAGTTCTTTCATTCTGTCAGACTGCACAGTTAATACCTTGTACAGACTAATGACTTCAACTTTGGCCTTTTCAGGGTCACATAAAGGGCTCTTTCCAACATTTAGTGCTACTTTAAAATATCAAAATCGGGATTATAATTGCTTTTTTACAAACAAATCTCAGTTCAAGGTCCATTTAGTAGCTGTTATGTAGCTTTAGATCAGCGGTTCCCAAACATTTTTGCTTGTGAACCAATAACATGAAGCAACATCTACTTGCAACCCTCCATGACAAGCTGTATGTCTTTGAGACATGAGCAGCTGAATAAAAGAGGGAATTTCAATTATTTGTTCTACTTTGTTGAGGACTGAAGAAATTAATCATCACAGTGTTTCCCCCCCAACAAGGTAAAGACTGGAGAAGTCTGAAAGATAAACATTATATAGCAGAATTTGCATTTTAAAAATGTCCTATAGAAGAATTATCTCACATCTCCCTGTGGGGGTCTCAAACCCACAGGTTGGAACCACTGCTTTATAGCAATTTTCTTAACTAGGTTACAAGTTGCTTAACAGAAAATGAAAATAAAACAGATAAAACAGCGCAGATAAAGAACAGATCATATCACATGATCTTCATTAGCACATAGTTTGGTCAGTTGATATGGAATTGCAGATGGTCAAATAGACCAAGGTTGAGTGCTGCAGATTCCATTGTGGGAGTTACACAAAAAGAACATCAGTCATGCTGGAAGTGGAAAGCAATAACTGACTGAATAACTAACTTCTATTAAAAGACCAGCATTGGCCAAACAACCTTTCCTTTCTCCATCCCATATCTGTAACATTTGTATTTTGATGCATACAACCAGTCTGCGCACCAGAGCAATAGTTCCAAATATATACGTTTCAGATGCTGAGGCTACCTGTTGGATGCAGGCCTGCACCAGATTCTCAGGGAAGAGGTTTCTGATGAGGTCGAGGAAGGCGTCCATACTGCTGACCTCCTGGCTCTTCTGGGTTGTGCTTGACGTGCCTCCCCTCAGCTTGGGGTTCCCCGGATGGATTCCCAACACCAGGATGACCCCGAGGATGGCAGCGATTACAGTGGTGGACATGTAGTACACCATGGCTCTGCTACCCATCCTGCCACTGGAGCGGGCGTCTAGACCAGCCAGTCCTGAAGGAGAAAGATGACCATCAGTGTTTTCACTCAACATCTATACACCATGTAGTGTGAATGCAACTGGATTTAAATCTGTACTTAATACACTAACTTCAGAACATTAACTTGTGTACAGTTGTATACAGTAACATTTACTGTATTTACGTAGTTTGAAATCTTGTACAGTTAGTTACAGTTAATGTTTAGAGTATAATATACTTACAGCATGTTAGCATTTAGCATGCAATTTCTGCATTATTCTGAAAGCACAGGTGAGGCTGATCAGTTTCTCAATAAACTGATGGATGTATTCAGTTCAGTTCAGCCCTTAGCCAGGGAATCAAGATGCTAATTGCTAATGTATGTACAGTTATCATACATTAACATGCTGAAATTTAGCGTGTAACATTTTGATTTTAGTTTTATATCATGGACAGTTAACATGGCAATATGCAAATATTAAGCATCTTGGTATAACATGCCTACAGCAGGTGTGCATCTAGCATGCAATGTTAGCATTACTGTCAAAGTGCAGGCTGAAAGGCTTCAGTACTTTGTTTTAGAGGTATCTCATCGTGAACCAAAGAGCTAAAAAGTGGAAAATGTAACTGGTGAGTGGTGCTTTGAAAAGTCATAAGGATTGATCCTCCGGGAATCACGAATATCCAATATTTGTAGACATATTACACTTTAAAAGAAAACGCTAGCCTGACAAACCAGCCAACATTACTTTCAGTTTAGAGGAAATATTTTAATTGTCAGATTACATTGTTTTGGGTTTTGTATGTTTTATTTTGTTAACCTCTTTTGCTTGTGTCTGTGGTTACTTCCTGCCCTCTGTGTTTGTTTTTCCTTGTGTCATTTATTTATTCGTTCTGTGTTTTCTGTTGTTATTTTTTTGTTACTTACCTCTGCTATCATTTCTGCTCATTTCACTTCCTACTACTGTGTTCCCACTTGTTTGATTATTTGTTTATTATTTCCACCTGTGTCTTGTCAATCACCTCCCCCTTGCATACTTAGGTGTCTTCCCATTGTCTTTGTTCTTTGTCAAGCGTCTCTGCCTGTCTCCTGTGCCTGTTTTGGATTCATTTTGGATTTTGCCTGTTTCCTGTACCCATGTTTTGGGATTTATTTTGGACTCTGTACTTTAGATAATTGCTTGCACCAGTTTAGATTGTGTTTGCCTTGTTTTGGACTCTAGCCTGCCTCTACATCATGTAAGCCTGTTCACCATTGAGTTTTCTTAATAAAAACTAAAAGCTGCATCTGCTCCGCCTGTGTGTCCTGCTTTTGGGTCAGAATCCCTGCTTTGCCTGCTCCTTGCTTGACTCAACCTAACAACCTGTGCACTGGCATATGCTTACTGTACATTGCTTATTTGTCTATGCTTGCATGTGTGTGTAAGTGACACACCTGTGATAAGGCTAGAGATGATGAGAGGCAGGATGAGCATCTTCAGCATTCTCATGAGGATTTCTCCAGGGAAAGAAACCATAGTGAGGGCAGAGCTGTCTGTCACCATCATGTACCGCAGCAGCATCCCAAGCGCAACTCCCATAACAACACCTGAGGAGAGGAAAAGTTAGGAAAAAAATATTAGCACCAAAACATTTCTAAAACTCTCCACCATATGTTGATAGACCATCAGTTTAGTTTATTGTGGACTCATTGGCCTTCTTCTCTTTCCCCCAAAAAGTGTTGTTTTACATCTGACATGTAATAGACCTCTGACAAATGAGAACCGTCTACTGTAATGTAAACAGGCTTAAATTGTGGTTTAAAACTGGGTGACAAATGACAGACAAAAATAACACACTTTGTGAGAGCTTTTTTTGACAAAAAACACAGCCTGCAGAAACATACCAAAGTATTTAGAGAGGCACACTAAAAACAACAACAAGCCTAAGATGTCTCATGGGAAAATGAGTCCGTACATTTAGAATTGTGCGTGGTAATATCTGCTGCAGTTGTTTTTTATAACAACAATGCTAACCTCAAATTCAATTATATTCAATTGTCAAAAAAATGTGGGGGTGTGGGATGTCAACTAAAAACTGAGATTAGGTTTGTTTCTTTAAATGGTTATTCTAAAGTCTTTTTCTATTTTTAACAACAACCACAATCTAGCTTTCACAAGCTGATTGGCTGCAGTTAAACACAGAATAATATCATGAGAGTTTCTGGGTCCATGCATACCCAGAACAGTGAGTCCCAGTAGCAGGTTGTGGGTGTTGCGGCTGCAGTAGCCAGCATCTTTATACGCAACTTCTGTGTTATCATCTTGCTGGTTTTCTTCTTTCTCCTTCACCTTGTTTGTGTTGGACTGGTTGGCTGTCGACTGGTTTGTCATCCTGCCTGTGGAGACAGCGGGAGAGATGAGTGTAGAAGAATACATGCTTCAACATAATTCAGCTGGCCTGCACAGTATTCAGTGTTGGTTGATGATGCACCCTTAGCTCTTAAACTGATTTGTCAAATGTGAAGACACTGGAATGTTTATAGACTATCTTAACAAAGCATTATTCTCCTGTGGCTCCTGAGGGCTCACATTGTTACCATTCTGGATGGCTGACTCTTTTCTTAAAAGGGGATTAGGAACAACCAGCGTTACCTGCCATTCACTCACACAACAAGAATGTCCTTTGAGTATTTAGTAAGGGTTACTTAGGGAAGTAAAGAAGCATGGCTGCAGGCAACCCAAACACAGCAGGCAATGAAGAAACATCTCAAGAGATGTAATCTGTAATCGCCCTCTAAATGGAAAAGGCAGAAACTGCCAAAATCTAAATACAACACAATAGGGAGTCACTAATAAAGGAAGAGATATAGCCGAAGAGTGCAGTTAAGAATGAATCAGCTAGGAGTCATGAGATGTGGCCCCTGGTTGTCTGATCATCTGTTACTGTCTGACAATTACAGGCCTGGACAAGGACTAATTACTTAATGGCTAAATCTGAACTGGAAATGTACATGAAAGAACAAGACTACAGGCCACAGTCATGCTAGTGGCTGTGGGTAACCTTAGGAACAATGCTGTTTTAAGCTAAATGCTAACGTTAGCATGCTCAAAATGACAATGCTGACATGCTCATGTTTGGAAGGCATAGGCTACAATGTTCACCATCTGTTTTTGTGTGTTATCATGTTAACATTAGCTAATTAGTACAGCGGAGACCGATGGGAATTAATTTGCAGGTATTTGGTCATAAACCAGAGTACTGTATTTTGATGCACACAACCGTAGTACCAAATTTAAATTTTGACCTGATGATGGTGTTTAATGTTTGCGCCAAATGTTATGGCCATGTGCCAACTTTTCATCCACTAGTTGTTTGAGATATTTCACTCGAAGGTCAAGGTATACATTATCTGGGAACTATTATTATGTGCACTTGACAATTTTGTGCCAGATATTTCATTGGATAAGTGAAAGTTTCGACATGCTGGTGGTGCTAGACGAAAAGTCAGCGAATCACAAAAGTAATTTTGATTCATCCTCTTTTTTAGTTATTGAGATATTTCACACACAAACAAAAAAAAATCCACCTCATGGTGGCACTAGATTAAAAGTCAGGGTACGATCCAACGTCATCAATAATCATACTCTCGGGACCATAAAAGTTTGTATAAGATTGGTAGACTGACCAGCTAACATTGCCATGCCTAGAGCCCCAGTGCTAGCATTGCTAGTTGAAAGTAACCCTAAAAACATTTCACTTCTTTATAAACACCTGTCAAGTGTTAATAATTACCAATCAAGTCTATTTTAGCTCCTGTACATCACCACAGAATTGTTGGAATGGATTAAATCAAATTTTCCTCCAAGGCAGAGTCATCAACTTCAACACAATGAAAGAGTCAACGAGTAAGAATGTGTCCGCGGTCCAATAACACATTTCAACTCAGCGGAGAAAAGACCCCACTGCCACCATCTCTAAACATTAATCGTATATAAACACATCTGGAGAGCAGCGCAGCCATGCCAAATCCTAGTTAGAAGTATGAATGTCACATTTACAAACAGTCAGACTCAGAGAGACAATTGCAATCAGACATGATTATAATTCATCAGCTGAGTGGATGGCATTTTTTGCAGCCGTAGGATTACAGTTGCACACATTCACCAAAGTACAGTAGACAAGGGTGAGGACAAAATAATGTTACCAACTAGTTGGTCTGCTCTGACGCTTTCACATCCACTCTCTCATCGCTGGCCATATCTCTGCTGCTTTCTAGTTTCAACAGTGCCAGACCACGCACAAAGTCGGATTGCCAGTGTGATCTGAAATTGTATATTCTGGGGGCAGAGAATGTCTGGCTAAGTTTCAATTGCAAAGATATAATCCTCAGTGAAAAGATGAGGGGGAGGGTGTTCCACTGTTGTAGCATTCACAAATCCTCTTCAATCCTTATGTCAGTCTGAGCATGAACATTGTTTGGTAACGACAGTGGACCACATACGCAGTCTAACGGGGTGAAATCAGGGGAAACCATCCTCCCAGCCTTTTAATTGAACAATGAACTCATGGACAAGAGTTCATTTTAGCATCATAACGTTAACTCCAGGTTTGGTGATTGTCTTTTTTTAAATCACCAAGGGGATTAGACCTTTTCGATTCCTGTAACCTTGTAACCTTGTAATCAAGCTAGGACAAAGGCTGGTTTGCTTAGTTTTGGAACTTTTCGCAATGTAGAGGATTCTGTGATGACATGTACTTCCCACTATACATGTGTAAGTTAATTTAATCAGCAGTTACATGTGTTACACTGAAAATAAGGATGATTGTCTTACTCCCCGGTGGTGAAAGCTGGATATAAAACCTTTGTTCCCTGAGCAGGTCAAATGGGGGCCCTGAAATAATGAAACAACAGCATGTGTCCTGCGAGGAGGGCGGCGCTGAGGAGTATAAGCTGCATGGACATACTCAAGGACCTGAAGCTGCAAATCTGTCTTCCTTTCCCAAAAGAGAGATTATTTTCCTGCTCCAGGAAATGTCAGGGCTGCCTCGAGACGCAACATAGCTGGCCTCTAGGAATCAGCACTTACTGGGCTCTCCTGGTGGCTCTGTTCAACTGAGGAAAACAGAAACTATTTACAACCTTGTTGGGTTGAATTTGACTCCTAAGATTCTAATATCTTGCCTGAAAAGCACTTACCAAAGCACAGTTTATAGGGAACACAATAAACAGACGCTGATCAGAGTATCAAAGCAACAGCCAGGAGAGGAATGACTGTCTGTAGACATGCCTGTTACATCATATTACAGCTCAGCATCCCTAATAAAACACAGCAATTCAAGTCAGCGGATTCAGCTTTTTCAGGCAGCTTACAGTAAATCCTGGATTTCTTAGCAACATGACACAAGTATTACTACTCTGCCAGGTAGGCTGCAGGCCAGGAGGCATTCTGCTTTGAAGGGAAGCCTAGGCTTTGCAAACACATGTTTGTGATGAAAGCTGAAGAACAAGGGTGAAGGTAGCGGGACTTCAAAGTGAGTCTCGCTCAGCCCAAAGAAACAAGGACTCCTACAGGTATGGTAGTCATGGCGGAGCTGTTTACATGCCCTCATGGTCTAAATAGAGCCACAAGACAGAAAGTCTCCCACAGTAACTTTCACAGTAATGGCGACTGGATAAACATCAGCGTCCTTAATGTAAATACACTTGTAGTCCATTAGATGTGTGATGATGACCTATGCAGTCGTTGATAACCCTCACAATCAGTCTCCACATGCAGTCATGTACTCACAAAACATCTTCTTAATCGTCATGGTTTCCAGGACGGGCTGCGATGTCAGAATGAGTTTAATCTCCCAGAAGAGCAGGCTGTGATTATTGTAAATGAGTCCAAGCTGCTAGTAGATGAAGGTGCACATACTATCAGAGCAGGACACGACAAACTATCTCAGTACTCGTTTCAGTCCTGGTGTCACGGTCTCATCAGTTTTAACCCCCCTTTTCCTCGTATGCACTTAGTGTCTTCCACATTAATGATCCAACCAGGTCTCCAGCCAATCACCGAAGTTGATTCAAGAGATCTAGATACATGTTGGCTATACATTCAAGTTATAACTCCCCCCTCCCTCCCAATCTGTCTGCCCGCCTGTGATTTTAACTTAGACATTACAGTAAGTTTCAATCCATCTTGACTTATTTATCATATGCTGAAATGATGGATTCATTTGACAGGGAAAAAATCTGCAATTGTTAATAATTTCAAAAATTTTTCAAGCAAAAATGGTGAAAAAATGCATAAAATTATCTTTTCTATCTTATCATGTGAGATTGTTTGCTGTTTGTTTTTGTCATATTTCATTGTAAACTCAATATCTTTGGGTTTTGGACTTTTGACTTATGGTCGTTTTTAACAATTCTTTTGATGTTTCAAAGACTAAACGATTATTTTGAAAACTTATCTGCAGATTAATAGCTGAAAATAATTCTTTGTTGCAGCTGTAAAAAATATTTTTCCACAATTAAAGAACATGGAATTAATGGAACTTGAACATCCAGAATGGGATCGTTTTATGACAGCATACAAACCAAGAGAGTGGTTTCCCATCATATCATGTCACTGAAATGGTAATATGTCCATAACAGTAAAAAAAACTTGACTTCATTGATTTTATATAGTTTATTATATTTACAGATCAACACTAACATGTAGATTCACTCAAAATCTACGTGTGTGTATAAACACACGCTATATTGACATACAGTATATTGTATAAAAGGCATCTTTATGTGTGTGTGTGTGTGTGTTTCTAACTGTGTGCCAGTGACTATGTGTCTCAGGGGATTATTTCCAATGGCTGATTGTTTGGTGTGAGCTTTGCAAAGAGATCGAGATATAATCCCCTCCCCTCCCCGGCCCTCCATCCTCCCCTTGTTCAACAGAGGCAGATGAGGATGGTCGCTGCAGCAATACATCCGAGCATGAATCCATATGAGAATTTAGGTGTACAGTCATCTTGACCAGAACAATATCAGTATGCACTACCATGAAATGTACTGTCCCCTTTCACAAATCAGGCGGTGCTGCACTAATTTTTATTTTGAGAAATTACAAAACATGTATTCCAAAAACACTACACTCTTTTAGTTTTCCAAGCTGTCACAAGGGTTCACACCACTCACCAGTATTTTCCCAGCTAGAAGTAGCTCTTATTAAACTTTGCGTCATCGTCGCATGATAAACAGCAATACTACTCAAAAGGCAATTTTAGTTACAGTTACAGATATTATGCAATCTGGAATCAGCAATTATTTTCTTTATAATTAGTTTACAATGTGTGGTTAACAGGTTCTTTCCAGATCAGGTTTCAGGTTGATAAAATATTTTCTAATCTAAAAAATCTCTGAGCAAACTTGCTCTGATGTTTTATTCATAAAAATACCAATAAAATTTTAGGTAAATAATAAACATGTAACTTATGGCCAAATCTGCGTTTTCTGCTCTGTGAATGTCTCTCCTTCCACAGAAACACATTTTATGTCAATATCAATAATGACAAAGAAACAGAAGTAGACACTTTGTCGCCTTCACACACACACACACACACACACACACACACACACACTGAGTACATAAGAGTATCCATGCAGTTCAAAGCAGAGCTGTACTTAATTCCTTAAACATATGCACAACTGCCATCAAACACGTGTCCAGTACATGACTTTATCATATTGCTACAGCAGGAGGGTTAACGGTGTGTATTAACTGTCTCAGTAAAGGTCAGTGTCAGTCACATCTGGCCTGGAGTCAGTCCATCAGTGGTTGGATGTGACCAGACATGGGTCAATGCATGTCCTCATTTGACATGTTTTAACATCTTATGAGGAATTTCTGACTCAATGTTTGACAAAAACCAGGAAAACAAGTTTTAGTGTAATGGAAAAAAATGTCCATTACAAATTGCAGGAGCTCAATGTGACATCTTTAAATGTCCTAATTTATTTGTACAACAGTCCAAAACCAAAATATATTTATCTAACAACAATATAAAACTGATAAGAGGAAAACCCTGACATTTGAGAAGCTCATAAACTACTTAAACAATGAATTATCAAAGATTTTTGGGTTCATTTTGATCAACTAATCGATTATGCAACTTAATGTTTTTGCGTTAAATAGATGTCTGGCAAAGAGCAAAGGGAAGGACACAGCCAGAAACTGTCAGGGAAAAGGTTTGTGTGTGATTGTCAGTACTGTGTGGTCATGGAGTGTGAATGACAGAAAACACTTGTGTGCGTGTGTGTGTGTATGTGTGTGTGTCCACACATGTCAAGCACAAGCCCTCCCTCCCCTCCTCTCTCTGACGATAATCTCAGTGTATTAATCTGTTGTTTGAACTCCTTAAGCACAGACTATCACATCTGCTCTCTTCACCCTTGTAAAGCTCTGCTATTTATAAACTATCTCTTTCTCTCTTCTTTTCCTTTTTGATCTGTCGTTGCAATCTCTCTATCGCTCGACACTCCAGAAGGACTGAATTTCACTAAACTCATTCTCTCCGTACTGTAAATCCTTCTTCTCATTTGGCCAACAGACGTCTTGTAAACTCCTTATTCCAGCGTTGAATCTCTCTCTCTTATTCCCTTCTCTCTGACAACAGAGAGCGTGCTAAAACAATGCTGATAACTGATAAGATATTACAAGTCCCGCATGTTTAAACATCAGATTTAAAAAGTGGAAATCACTACTGCAGTTAAAAAACATAATTAACTTAACGCTCATTCAAAATCATCACAAACAAACATGAAACACAGGCAAAGTATCTCTGAAGTTACAATACATCAATTCATCCTTGCCCCTAGGGAAAAATAAATGCACATCAAGCCAATAATCATGAATGATTGAGCCCTAAACAATCAAAGACACCAAACAGTCAAAGTAACCCTGTCAAATCTGACAAACAGTCTGAACTCGCTGTATGTGTCAGCAGTGAATTAATGGGAGCGTGCTGAGGGGAAAAACAACAACAAGGAGGCGACCAGGCTTACCTGCTGTGTGTCGCTGTCTCCTATCCAACAAGAGCGAGGCATCGGGAGAGACACGGGAGAGAGGAGAGATGTGGAGATGAAGAGGGGACGGGAGGCAAAGTCACAGTCTTTGCGTCATCTCAGAAAATTTGCAGATTAATACAACAGCTTGGTGCTCTGTGCCCCCATGCACTCCATCTCACCCTCCCCCTCCTCCCCTCCCTCCCTTATTTCTCCCTTGTTCACTCACTTCCTCTCCATCACAGGTTTCTTTTTTTTGTTGCCTTATTTAAACTGTTATCAGGAGAGGGAGGGGGAAACTCTGTGATACTCGCCCCCAGAAAGTTGGTCTTCAATAATTTCAGAGATTTTTTGTGCAGAAAGTCTCCTCTCTACAATCATGATTACCCTCCCTTCCACAGGAGGGCGCTATGACTCTGCACTGAGTGGAGATCTCTGTACAGTAGCTTCCCTCAGAGGGATCCTTTGACAGATATCTGTGTCAGACATTGAGGCCTCAAAGTGGCCCATGGAGGCCCATGGGTGGAGCTGCTACATACTACACATACAAGAGTCTAGTTTTTTCGATGAGTCATGACACCGTATCAATACACAGAATTAGAAATAAACTGATCAGGTTGGTCATACCAGAGACGCTGTGGCAGGAAGAATGCAGGACTATGACTGGGTTTTATGAGGGGGCCAGGATTGATTTATGAGCGTTGCTTCTCAACTGTCAACTATGATGTTGTATGACAACGTGACTCTTCAGACATCAGACAGTCTGACTCCGTTGAAGCCTTTAATGCAAACTTAAAACTCATCTTTTCTCCTTCAGTAAGTTGCTTATTCTTTGATTATTTCAGGCCTTGTATCTGTTAACACTCTCCTTCCAGGGGGTCGGTCTCAATCTCATTGAATCTATTAAGTCAGGAATTATAGTCAAGAGTCCTGTTGGTGCCTCTCTCCAGATGTTTTGGATCTGGATTCCCGTCCTCCAGGAGATTCAAACTCATCGCTCTCTCCCTCTTTTGTGTGTTTGTTTCTTTTAATCCTATCCATGTGACTGGTGTGCTTGAGTTTTACCTCCTGTGTGTTTATGTCAACTGTCCTCTACATGGTGGTGGAGGTCGTGTGGCTCAGATCTGTATGGCGACACCTGGAAGTTGCTCAACGTCCTCCTGGATCCATATTCTTCTATAATTTTGTCATCTGACAGTCAATACTGTGATTTTACTATGTTGGTCTATCCCGTACACATCTTCACATGTCTGTCCGTCATGGAAAAAGGCCCCCCCCCCTTGCTGATCCTGAGGATTCTTCCATTTTGTCCTGATTGGTTTCTTAAACTTCTGGCTAGATGTCATTGCTGAATCTATTCTAATTTTAGTTAAATAGGAAACAGACCATGCATTTACCAAATATTTAGGTCAGACATTCATTGCAGTAAATTGATAATTACTGGGTAATACTTGTAAGCACTATATAAAAATGTAATAAATGGTGTTTACATATTATAATTTAGTTACAAGCAGATATAAGGACAGTATTTGAAGAAGAACAGTATTTGTCGACATAATTTTAGAATATAAATATTTAATATCATTACATTTGTTTTTTACTATATATATATATATATATATATATATATATGGTTCAGGGCGGCACGGTGGTACAGTGGTTAGCACTGTCTCACAGCAAGAAGGTCGCTGGTTCAAACCCCGGTTGCCCCGGCCTTTCTGTGTAGAGTTTGCATGTTCTCCCCGTGTGGGTTCTCTCCGGGTGCTCCGGCTTCCTCCCACCGTCCAAAGACATGCGGACTAGGTTAACTGGTGACCCTAAAGTGTCCTTAGGTGTGAATGTGAGCGTGAGTGGTAGTTCGTCGATGGACTGGCAACCTGTCCAGGGTGTACCCTGCTTTTCGCCCGATGTCAGCTGGGATTTGCTCCAGCTGTACGCAGGATAAGCGGTTGATGATGGATGGATGGATATATATGGTTCATAGACCAGGATCCACTTATGGGTGCTTCACTGAAAGGAGTTATAGTTGTTGACAAAGACATTAATGTTTGTTATTAATGTCACTTATATCGGCTTAGAAATGCATTATAGTGTGTTAGAAACCATTTTTAAATGTTTAAATACTGTTTACAATCACTGAAAAGGGGGACAGAAAGTTATGTGTTGCCATTTACAGAATTTGGTATTATCCTGCACTAACAAACATACATACAACAATTCAAACATACACATGCAGCTCCACACACACACACACACACACACACACAAAATCCTACAGGAGTGACAGATGGAGAGGGGAACAGGGGCTTGTACAACTGTCCGTTGCCTCCATTGTGCAGTAGGTGTGCTGTAAGTCTATCCTCTACTAATTGCCAGAGCAGTTCAAACACAAAGTCTGCCTCTGAAATCCAATCCTGCAGGGTGTTGTACAGTGAGTAAAGTTTACAATGTGTAACATTTTTCCTCTGGTAAAAAAAGGGACAAAACGTGACTTATGGAAGAGCGTGGGTGACGGGATGTCGAGTAGAGGGAGAGGACACTGGGGTGGCTAAGTGCAAATAATGCAGAGGGAGGTTTGGATTGTGTTGGGGAGAAGGAAGACGTAACTGTAACTAGATCATTCACTATTTAGGCTGCATGTCTAATCCGGTAGCATCTGGACTGCAACGAATCTGTGGCAAGTGAATGAAAGTGTAGTCGCTGTAGGTGGATTGAGTCCTGTAACGAGACACTGAGGGGGGACAGATAAGGCGGCGAAGAAGAGTGATTGAGAGGTGATCTGGGGAGAGAGAGAGCGAGGTGCTGTAAGAGGAGAGGGATCGGCGGTACAGACGATGTAAACAAGACGAGCAGAGTGTGTGCATACGGTGACGGCTCTATGGCGGCGTCTGAAGCTGTTTCAAAAACTGACAATGACCCCGCTTCTACACGAACATCACACATAACACAAATCTAAACTGACAGACTTGGAACAGGGCAGACTGCCAGGTAATACCAGCGCCAGTCTGCATTTTGCACCCATTCAAACCTGTTTCTCATTAAGCATTAAACAGAATTACCAAAACTAAGTCCTCCATTCCCCTAATGAGGTCTTGCAGCCCTGATGCTCACATACTCCCTCTCCCTCCCAATGGTGAACATTCCATACACTAATTTCAGTTTCACACAGGAAAGACTTGTAGACGCATGTGTTGTTTGTTTGTCAGAGCGGACATGCGTGCGTGTGTGCATGTGTGCATACTTTCCTCGGTGTACACGTATGCTTTTTGAGTGTTTATGTGTGGTCTGGCTCCAGACCCTGTCACTCATCCCCTTTGACCTTTAGTAAGCTGTGAAATTTAATTTCAGGCTTGGGTTGCTTTTTCTGCACAATCCTACACCTGTGCCAAATATGTCCGAGGGGAAGTTGGACAGCAGCTAAAGCGCTTTAGCCAGGGATGTCTAAGACAAACTATGAGCCAGCCAGACTACTAGACAAACAGACCAGATCAGCGTCCAACCTCCCTGTGAATGACCTTAATTTTGACCCTTTACCTCTTTACCACCATGACCGGCGACTGTGGCATTTCCAGGAGGTTTCGGCTAATTGGCTCAGATTGCGCAGAGAGCAGCATTATGCCTGAAATTGGAAACATATGCAGCTATACCTCAGTCCGTATGTGTGTGTGGTAATGGAGGTGATGGTGGTACTGCTCTCAGTGGAGAAAGGTTTGAATTTAGGGGAAAGGAGGAGGAGGGAGCAGAGTTTAGCAGGCTAAGGGCATGATGGAAGGAACAATAAAAAGAACTGAAAATCAGTTGGAGGAGGTAAAAGAAAGAAGACAGAGAGAATAGGGTGTGAAGATGGAAGAGGAGACGATGCAAGGCTGACACAGGGTACCTTGGGGAGGTCGAGCATCCGTAATTGAGGTCTGACGTCTGATTTAGTGGCTCAATTGCGGACGGACAGACTGTTAGCTTTGCCCTGACAGCTCAGCTCAGCTATTTGCAATAATTGCCATAATAGCTACCTTCCAATTACGCTCAGATATGAGTTTCAAATGAAGGAGGATGTCCAACGCGAAAGCAGTAAGTTGATGACTGACGGCGCGGCTTGTGGGAAAGATTTCATCAGAGGATTCGAAGGTAGTAAAAGTGACATCTGGAAGCCTTAAAACGTCTCAGTGTTTTTTTTTTTATAGAAAAATTAGAGTCAGTTGATGATGTCAGGATTCAAAAATGTGGATCATGTACAGAACAAAATAAGTAGAAAATTATTAGAAAATAAGTAGAAAATGAATCTGTTAAAACTTACTGCCATGAGACAGAGTGAAAAAAGGCTTTGCAAGTTCCTCATGTACAAGGCATAACTGTAAAAAAGATCTGTTTTGTTTTTTATGGGGCTTGAATAACAATCTGAAAATGTTGTCTGTCAAAAACACAAATCCCCAAAGGAAAAACAGAAATCTGTTGCAATATATTGTGACTTAATTTTAAATGCTTTTGGTGAGTCTGGGATTTAGGAAACCCTTTATTGTGACATGTTGGTGTGACAGCATGAAGAAAAACTTTTTCTGTGCATAAAGGTCCTTAAATAAACCTCTGTATGTTCTTGTTGTTGCGGTTAGTTGTGCATGTCTGAATGTATGCGTGTGTGTGTGTGTGTGTGTGTGTGTTAAAGAGTGAGAGCAAGAGGGCAAGAGCCTCAGAAAAGGACATTTGCGCTTCCCTGCCCTTTCAGTCGTCATCCTTGTTTGACCGCCACTTCTGTCCACACTTAGCTAACAACTTTCCCTTGCTCTCTTTCACTCTCAACTCTCACTGATGAACCCTGAGGCGGAAATATCTGAGTGCATGCAGGGCAAGTTCAGACGAAGAAGGCGATAGAGAGAATGGTGGGAGGGTTGCAAAGGATTTCAAGTGACTGACACTAAATGCCAAGAGCAATGAACGCTGCAAGGGATACAGGTATGTGTGTGTGTGTGTGTGTGTGTGTGTTGGGCTAGTTAATGGTAAAGAGGATCTGGTGGAAGATTCCCCCGAAATCAAATTGTGGTGCTGCGGGTCGGTTTGGTAAAGAGAAACAGAACGATTTGAGAAAGACAGTGTAGACAGTACGTGTGTGTGATCATGTGTTTGCGCAATCAGTCAACGGGTGCAAGTAAATCAACGCTCCCTTCCATCTGAGTGTATTGACAGTGTTAAATGTCTCCGTCCATGAGTGAAGACCGCACTTTAGTCTGCCTCTCCATACAGAAGTGACCCGTTTTAGCGGCTTTGAGTTTGAAAAACCTCTTTTCATGATCCCCCTTCTCTTTCTGTGTCTCCTCTCCGGTCCCTATCTCTCCCATCCCCAAACTCTTTCATGAGCAGTCTCTCAGGGGCAGGGTTGTAACATAACCCTCCTCTCCTTTGTCTCCATTCTTTTCCTTATCCTTTCATCTTTTTAAACATTCAGGGGGAAAGGGGTTTGGTGAGATGGAAACCACTACTTGGTAAAGGAAAGAAAGAGATAGCATGTGAGACAGAACGAGAGAGACGGGGTGGGAGGCGGGAGGAGGGGAGCGGCAGAGTCTCCCCCCCCTCAGCTCATCCGCCACTTTATGGCTCTCCTTTTCAACAAGGCTATTCAAGGTGGGGAGGCTCAGTGGACGCGCTGTTCTCGTGGGTCAATAGCAGTGGACCCTCGTCTGGTCTGTATGGGGATGACTTATCTGCTCTGAGGACCCGTTGAACTGTCAGTCGGCCTTGTGTGTCCTCCATTGTGTCTCCTCTGGGCCTTCGCCGACTTTCCCCCAAAGACCTGTGAGTGGACAGAGCAGCCAGTCACCAGCTCTTGTTTCAATCCTTTCAACTCTACAGGAGTCCTGAAACCACTGCGTAACAACCCAACCAACATATACAGAAAAAGTAATATTTAATAAAATGACACTGCAGCATTTTACCGTAAACATTCACGAAACTTACATCTTCAATGTAGGAAAATATTACACCTAGAGGACACATCCATTTTCTGAGCTTACACAATCATTTAATTTTCCTGTTTAAAAATGCATTAAACACAGTTATGGACAGTCAAAGGATACACATGCCATTTTTTCATTAAAGTAATTGATAGCAAAAAATGTGCTAAAAAAGTTACTGTAAAAGATTTGGAGCCCAAACACGCAGGCAAGTAGCTTTCAGTTTCCTTTATGGAAAGTAATTTAAAAAAATCACTGTTGACATCTAAGAGGAGGCGGCACATGAGCTGAAGACACTGATATTAGAGGTAAATTCTTTATAAAACATTTGTTTCCCAGCCGGCATTATGTTACCTTTTTTTTTGCCTACGTAGAAGGGTTGTCAGGCCCGTAAATATGAGGTTATTCCAGGATACAGTATTTATAAATGACAGCAGGTTGGGGTGACAGGGGTCAGGGCTGGGATTCAGGGGGCCCCATACCATATCCATAGGCCTAGGGCCCACAAATAAGTGAATCCACCCCTGTTAAAATGTATGTGTTAAATTAAGGATATATTGCATGATTAAAAAGATCAAGCAGTCTGCTTGCCAGAGTACACAACATCTTTCAGAAGCATTTTTCCTTTTTAGATTTTTTAAACATGTATGCTTGTAGCTTGTGAGTCATCTGTATTTTTACTGTTGTAAACCATTCTGTAGATGACACAACATCCATATTTTAGATCCTGTGTCCATCATCAAGATCCAAATTATCCGGTAAACAGGAAGTAATCTGAATACATAATCTTCAGGTCTGTTTGTGTCAACTGAGATTGTGTTGCACCCTGCAGACTAACTCCAGTTTCCCTATAGCGTGTTGGTAAAAAATTTGCATAACACATTCACTCTGAGTGGATCCATGCCAACATACCATTGCTGGTAGGCTAACGTAATTTATCAAAAAGTTGTTTTCTTGGGAAGCATGGGGCGTTGATGAAAAAAAGGGGAGGGACGCGGAGTAAGGTTAAAAAAGATCACTGTCACGCACATGTGAAGACACACGCCAGACCATCTTTATTTGAATGTATCAAATCAAGCTAGCAAGGAAATGTGACTTTTTTTGCAAATTTTGCACACTAAATCCTGTATTACGGTTTTATTTTATATGCATCTGTTTAAAAAAAAAAGACTCTTGGAGACATCTGCTTTAACAGATGTTACTCGTTGAATGCTGTAGGTCTCTTTTCAATACACTAACCTCCTGAGGAAAAAAAAACTTCGACCTGTCTTTGCGCTTCTCAGGAGAAACCGGAGTCGTTAACTGTGTCAAGCTAGCAGTGGGCAAACAATAACTTGTGCCGGAAGTGGCTTGTTCTGTCTTTGAAAATAAAAGCACCCCTGTTAGTGAAACGTTGCATCACAATAAAGATTTCTCCAAGGGGATTTTATTTTGAAAATCACGACAAGAAGTTGTGACTCTAACTCGTGCTGGCTTAACTTTTTGTCCGACTTTACGCGTTTCAGGCGGAGTTCAGATCTTAAAACATTTGACCAACTTCTTCACCTCTCCACTCCTTCGTTCACATATTTGATCTGAGAGTCCATTTGCCTGTCCTGCCTTGGAGGAGTAACAACTCATGGAATATCTAAAGACTGTGGCAAGTTTACATTTTTAATACTTTTCTGGACTTATTGCATACTGCCACCAGTGGAAGCGCACCCAGGACAGGAGGGTTTTCTGGTTTGTAACTGCTTTACTTTCCTATCCCCCCTCCTCCTCATCGTTATTTTGGGGGGCACATGCAATGTCACGGACTATTAAAAGAAGAAAGAAATGTTTGTGCTTAGTTTTTTGGCTACCGTGAGAAGGTGTTTTTTGAGTTTATTTTTTTAAACCAGTTGAGCAACTGGCGACAGGACTCTATAATCAATGTGGTGTCAGCTGGAAGGACGCGGGGTCCGGATCTCACCTAAACGGTATGGTTTTAAATCACATATAGACCTTAAACTGTCCACTTTAAAAAGTGTTTTAATAACATACAATGTGTATGAATTAATATACGTTATTAATTTAGTTCTGTATTGAGTCAGTTAGAAAGACGACAAGCTACATAAAGTGAGTAAGAAACCCCTATGTTATTTAATTAGGTCAGTTGATCAATATGTGCTTATTTGGCTAGCCTACATGTAAGTTGTGTATTTTGTATCTATCCTATTATCTTATTTGTGAATGAGCTCACTAATTTACCCAGCCTACATTCATGCATGCAATAGCAATATAAATGATACTGTTTGAAAAAAAATCAGTGTCATTTTAAGTTTGACTTCTTTCATTTTTGCAGCCAAACTTTTAGCCTTTGCTCCTTGCACAATACACTTTGAACAAGCCAGTGCTAAGTAGCCTACTTGAAATTTTTATTTTCCTTGGCAGTCCTGCAGTTGTACCCTATTCCACCTTATGTTTTCATTGGCAGTCAGTTGAGGTGAGATCTACCGAATCCAAACCCGCAGGTAGATCACACAGGTCGTAATATAAAACATAACAGCTGATGTCTTAATCTGATATTGCTTAAAGATCAGAAGCTGAAAAGGCTCTGTGGGTGGTTTTTATGAGGCAAGTTCAAGTATAATAATCATTTAAAATATTAATTAATTCAGCATTACAGCTTTTATGTCTAATATAGAATCAAATTTCACTTGCAAAAGGTTTCATCACAATGTAATATGTGATGCCAGGCCTTTAAAACATTTAAGACATTTGGATGCTATTTTATTGCATCACTACATGTACAGTACCTCATCAGCAGTGTGTATTGTCATCCTGGGTGTGTTAAAGAGAACGTAAGATCTCCAAGGGATCTGGGAGAGAGGTCACTGATAGAGCCGTTCATGTGGAGCTAAGGTGAGGAGGCTGGATCTTGCAGTCTGAGCGCGGTATGAAACAATCACAGACCTGGAATTAATGGTCTGTTTGCACAGTGGGACAGGAAGGCGTTGTAAATGAGCACACGTGAGGGCCAAGGCTTCTACTCTTCTCTTACTGAGAGAGAAGGGAAGAGGGAGAGAGGACAAACACTTAACCTGCATGTGTTGTCACTGTCACACGGTGTCACAGCCACTTCTCTTGTCGGTGTTTGTAATGGTCACATTCGGATGCATTTCAGAGAGCTTAGTCAGACCCAACCTGTCTTTATGGAAAAGTCCTCCGATCAGCCAGCCTCAAGACATCTTCCACCCCGGTCTCTCTTTGGGTTACACAACTTCAAAGAGGCAGGATTAAGACGGGACGTGGCCTGGTCCTAACACTAACACAGAATGCATTATCTCTCTGTCAGATGGACGTGTCTGACATTAGCCACACTTGAGGGGGGGATTACTTTGTTAAAAGGCTAATAGCACAGTAGCCACTGCCAGGTGTGGAGCTACTTTATGGCATCTATTTCCTGGGGAGGATATCGCAGCCAGAGGCCCCCTGTGCTATAATTCCCCCTGATACCTCTTTCACTCATGGTGTCTCATCTGGATTAAACCCCCGCTGTTCACACTGGCAGAACTCACAACAGAAGTCAGACCAATTTGCCAGGTGCCATATTCACTAAAGAAACATTTAGCTGTATTGTTTTTTCCGTTTGTTCATTTTTCTGTTTCAGAGCAAAGCCTCTGTAGAAGCTGGACGCCACCAAAGTGGTTTGACCCGTGTGTTTTATGTGTTTTGAAAGTGAGTTTATTATTTAAATAATCATAATGATAATAACAGTTGTTAAATCTGCAACGAATAGTCATTTAATCAATTAATCGGTCAACGGAAAAATAATCGGCAACTTTTTGGATTATCGATTAACTGTTTTTTTTTACGGCGAAAATGTTTCCTTGTCTTACATTATAGTATGTGTAATATATTCAGGTTTTAGACTGTTGGTTGAACAAAGTAAAAAATTTAAAAACTTCGCCTTGGACTTTACGAAATTGTGATGAGTGTTTTTTTTCTGGATATTTTGATATTTTATAGACCACTGATTAAACCATTAATCAAGAAAAACATTTGTAGATTAATGAATTAAAAGAAAATTTAAATAATCATTAGCTTCAGACCTAATCATTTTAAACAGCCTTGATACCTAAAATGTAGCTCACGGTGCTTTACAATAAGAAAAACAGGGCAATGGTTAAATAAAAACAGTCAATGATAATAGTAAATTAGGTTAAATACAAGAATAACATCAGCAACAGTAAAAACAAATTAAATACTGAATGCTGGTTCAGAGGGAGGAAAACACTGCATGTTAAAGGACTCATTGAAAGTGAAGAAGATCTGTTTCACTTAAAAATGTTCTCTGAGGTCGTCTCCCTGATATCCTTCGGGAATGTTACATTATTGCACAGTTTGGAAGACGAGTTTAAAAAGGTGTCTTGTGACTGTGTTTCTGAACATCTAACAAACCCACTCTGGTGGATCTGAGTGAAAAATAAAGGCACATAAAGCAACATGGAACGTTGTCAGCTATTTAATTAATATACAATCTAGAGGACGTCATAATTAATGCTAAATGATAGTTTAGTCTGTTAAGTCATGTTTAGTCTGTTTATTCATGGGTTTTTGCTTCATGGGTTTTTGCTTGATGACGTGGTTGCTCTCTGTGTGTTTGTTTAGGCCCTGTCCCGTGGTTTCAGGGTATTCTTCCTGGGCTCATTTGGATTCAAGGCGATGGAGATTAGGAATAACATGAGTGGGGTTTTACTTTCTAAGTGAGGTTTTTGATTTAGAGAGAGTGGCATTTTTGTTATATGTGTGTTCGTCTGGGGGGTAGGGGATGGGAGTGCTAGGGCCTGCTCCAGAGGGCGGAAGAACGTCGTGGACCTTGTGTAGCCTTGCAGGGAGCGCAAATGATGCGTGTCATTGTAGCAAATGGAGCATGGTGATGAAGTGCTGCTGCTGCTGTTTTACAAAGAAACCACTTAGAGAGTCTGCTTGCCTGCCTTCTGTGTGGCGTCTGAGTGCTCCAAGAAAGCCCTTAAGAAGCATGTAGTTCTTCTAAAACAGACACACATAATACAGATCCTCCAGATTTGTCCTAGATATTCACCCTGTAGCACCTCCTCTCCACAGCTGGCTAATTTTAAATGATCTTCTCCTCCAATCAGAGTCACCAGACTGCGTTCACCTTAGTTTTTTGCTTTAATTGCTCTCCGCTGGCCTCTCCATGTTTGAGCCCCATTCACTGTTTGCTTTCATCACACAAACTACCTGGGTTAATTTAGCAGGCCCTGGTGCGTTGATCAGTAGCCAGAGAAAACAGGAAGCTCAACGCACTTTGATGTTTTTTATCGCCAGCATGACAGGCAGGCACTACAAGCGCCCGAGGGGACTGCATGACTGATGTGTCGACCAAACCTTGCTGTTTCTCGGAGGCTCCAGGGTGTGGCCCCCGCTGAGTACAGGTCCTGTCACTGAAAGGGTTTTTTGTTTTGTCAAACATTCACACAAACTCGCTGATGGCCATTGATGATGCATCCGTTCAGTCACACACCAACAAACTTGCCACAAGCAAACAAACACAAACAGTCAGACATCCACTTCTTTGCACTTTCTGTATTTTCTGTTTCCCTGCGTGTTCCCCCCCCTTAGCTGGAAGCCAGTAAAGCTGCATCACTGACATTCTGATCATTCCACCTATTTTAACTCCTCCTTCCACCTTCTTTCTTTCTTTCTTTCTTTCTTTCTTTACAACTAACTGATGTTCCCCCCTGTGTAGGCTTCTGTATACTGGTTGAATGATATCCCACTGCACATGCCACATGAATGAGTGAATGGAATATTTTTAGTCACAGGTGAACCTTACTTTGAAACACAAATGAATCAACTGTACTTGACTCATGATTTATGTTTCATTCAAGTAATGTCAGACATGACAAACGCATATACCTGAGTGGACTTGTCAGACTATGTTTACATTGGGTTTACACAAGGGAGTGTTTTATTTGAGATTTGTACATTTCTGTTGGTTAACCATTATTATAATGATATTGAATACATCACCATTTAACATAGCATCTGACTAATTAAGGGAAAATTATTTAACTTTATAAGTTTAAGTTATAAATAAGACAAACTGGAGAGATCTGGCAACATGTGAGTATCATTCACTCTAGCATGCAATTTTATCTCCAAGAGAAAGTTTATTGTGCAACTTTTTAAAGTGTTGTTTGGTGTAACTATAACGTTTTGTATTAAAAATAAAATGTCTCATTTGATATCATTTAATTTAAATCCATTAAACGCACTAAGCACGCGACTAAGAACATCTATTTTCTTTTATAATGTGAATCAATCAATTAATTGTTGGTTTGTACTAGGTATGTTATGTTCTTGTTGTTGTATTATGTATGTGTGTTTCTGGTCCCCCTTGAAAACGAGATGCTGCATCTGTAATAAACTAAATTTAATTGAATTGAACAATATTGTAAATGTCCATCTAATCTCCCAGAGACCAAAGTGATGCCTTCAAATGTTGTGTTTTGTCTGACTAACAATCCAAACCCCAATAATATTAAATTTATCATAAGAGAAAAGCAGTAAATGTTCACATTTGAGAAGCTGAAAGTATCAAATTTGCAGCATATCTACACAAACATTTACTTGAATTTGTTAAATACATGATTTTTTTTGTCGATCGACTAATTGTTGCAGCTCCAAAACAAACTTGCATGGCGCTTCTTAATTACATACTATGCTGATTTTGAGATTGTAGATTTAACCTACTGCTACTACTGCATTACTCTAGCCCTAAGAGCCCTAAGATTTTTATCTGCAGTATTTGTTTCATACTTTTGCTACACAAAATAAACTAATATTCTTGTGATTACAGCTGCACAAAGTTTAAATAGTGCATGTTATGGCAGGCAGGACATTAACAATAGTGATGTGTACCCATCACCGTGTAAGTAAAGTCTTCCAACCCAAGGCAGCATTATGTTGTACCTTTTCAAAGGAACAGTTTCACCCACAGCCCAGGTTTGATCAGGTTTACCTCAGTAATACAAGGATGCTTTTTTTATAATTTGTTTTTGCAAGAACACCTGAGGTAAAACATGTCTGTTACCACAGATTGAAAGAGATTAACAGAGTCTTGGATCCTAGAAAAAAAGCTCTAACAACAGGAAAAAAAATCATGCCCTTAAAAGCTGAAAGGGGAGGCTTGTTTCGTCGCAGGTCACAGATGTCTTTTTAATCCATTTCCTTTGGCTGTAAAGCTTCTGACATAGATGCATACCAGGTTGTCAGTGTCTCTGTTCGAAGGTCAGCCCTTCAGGCGGCAGAACCTACAGCGTTCGTAGCTGAACTCCATCTTCTCACATGAAGAAGCAGAGGGCGACCTTGCTGTACTTGGTCCTATTTTCCACGAGTTCTGCCAAGATTTTAAAGCCATAGCTCAGTGGTTAAAGCGCCAGGGTCATAAAGCTGTGGGCCACCAGTAAAACCTCTCCTTTTACATTTTAATTGAGCTACTTAGGTTAACTGTATAAACCACAGTTTGCACTGTATAAAATAACATTGTCTCTCTCTTCCTTCCTGTCTGTTTTATCCACCAGCTGATACGTCTTGGGAGTGATGCACTGGCTTCCCCTGGTTGCCATGGTGATTGCCTCGGCCCTGTCCTTTCCTCACAACCCTGCATCCAGGATTGCTGCCGCGACCCCAGAGCCTGGCTTTGACAACCGCAGAGATCGTCATGACCCTCCTGCTCGCCTCACAGCTCCCCCTGTGGACTACAATTTCCATGAAAATGCCTCACAAACAGACTACAACATGGCCGCTGCTCTTAGCCAACACACCAACAGACAAAACCTCCAGAACCATAAGGATTATGTGAAATCCTCCGCAGATGAAGAGACATCCACGTTCAAAGTGGAGAATCAAAGACCCTACCAATCAAATAGCAACTCAGGAAATGATGACAAAAGCAGTGTCAGTTTGGATGTTCCCACAGAAAGAAGAACACTCAGGACCGAGGATATTTCCAAGGATAATTTTCTACCAAAGGACTACAAAGCCGACAGCAGCAGCAGGCAAGATTACTCCAGTTTTGTGGACTTTTCCAAAAAGGAAAATCTCCAGGACTCTACAGACGGACTGTTGCAGGTTTCTAACGCAGAAGCCCATAATGCTGTCAGTCCTGTTGCTAATCTGAAGGGTCAAAGAAGACCGGAACCAACTGATTCCCCTGAGAAGCTGGGAGATGCGCCTACAATCGAGACAGGAAGCCTGTGGACACCAGGGGCTGGAAGAGGTCCGGCCGAGGAGAGCTTGAACTTGGATGCAGCGCTGGGTCTGGGGACCAGGCTGGACAGTATCTTAGAAGGAGACGAGATGTTTCTGGACGCACATCCACGAGTCCTGTTTTCACCCTCCCCGTCGCCTCCAGAACACCCCCCTCTCCTGCTCATGTTGGAAACTGGCCTGCTAGAGGAGGACAGGGACAGAGAGGAGCAGGAGGACATGGACGGACACATTGAGGGTCATGGGGACCGGGCGATCGACAGGAGCACGACTCTGAGTTGGGCAGACTCTTCCAGAGTTACCATTGAGGCTGCCCGTCCGCTTAAAAGAGATAAACGCTCACACTTGATTGACAGAAGGAGAGGGGAAAAGTCGGTGTGCGAGATGGAAAGTGTTTGGGTTACAGACAAAACGACTGCCATCGATTCCTACGGCCGCAATGTCACCATCTTGCAGGAAATCCAGACCCAGACTGGACCACTCAAACAGTACTTCTATGAGACTCGCTGCCGCCAGCCCGAGCAGCGGAGCAGTACTAGCAGGTCAAAGGGTGCCAGCGCAGTCGTGAAATCTTCGGAAACGGGGGTAGCCGGGGCAGGCTGCTTGGGCGTAGATAAAAAACAGTGGGTGAGTCAGTGCAAATCCAAGCAGTCGTACGTCCGAGCGCTCACCAAAGACGCAAACAACAGAACTGGATGGAGGTGGATCCGAATCGACTCGTCCTGCGTCTGTGTACTGCTGTCCAGAACAAGTCAGGCAGTGGGGAAGGAGGTCTTGACGGGGAAGGGAAAAGGCTGAGAGAGAGAGAGAAAGGGGAGGGGGGAGACAGAGAGAAATGGCAAGAAGTAGAAAGTGACGCAGAGCAGAGCAGCTGTGACATCCTTCTGTGTGCACTTTCACTTGCCGGTGGTGTTTCTTCTCTCTTTCCGATCCCTCCTCGCACCTTCAACAAATGACTTTTGAAAAAAACAAGAAGACCTCAATACTAGATCTTAGGGAAAATATAGAGCTTTTACTTTAAAAAGTACTGTTTTTTTGTATGATTTATCTTTCATAATCTAAGTTATTTTTGATTAGTATGTAAGCATGTGTATGTCTTTGATATTAATATATTCCTTTATATATGTGTACAATATGACACCAGTATACCTTGACTGTACGTATGAAGCTATGTATATCTGTGTGTATTTATAGAAGAAGTCTTCATGGAGTGGTAAGTCTCTCCAGTGACTGATGATAATTCCAGCCTCTTGTATGCACCGGTTGTGAGAGGAAGGAGCGCCACCTACTGAGGCTCCATTTTACCGCTCCACTCTGTTCCCATGTGGATCACCATCAATATTGTAACAGTGCTTTTAGCAACTGAGTCTGATGTGTAAAAATGTATTGGTACAGAAACTACAGCATGGTCACACTTTAGCATGATTTCACTCAGGCTGATGATTCGACCGTTTTGTGGCAGGATACATCTCTCAGTGGAACTTGTCAAATGTGGTTCATGAATGTAAAACCATGTGGTTTGTAAATTATATGACATCTAAACAATCAAATTTTCCCATCTACTGGTTTTGTTCAGTTAGCCTGCCATATGTGGTAATAAAGGATCTTTGTACTCTGCAAATTCTTAACCGATATAAATAACAGAATTGAATAATCAACGCGCTCATTATTTGGAAAAGAAAAGTTGTCATAAGAAGCAAGTGTTAGTTATTTTACTGCTGTAATCTTCTGGTAAGAAGCAGTTTCCAAAAACTACTGCTTCATAAAACACAGGCAATGGTAGAAGTATTCTGATGTGCTACTTGTAAAATGTAGCATCATTTAAAAATACTCCATGACAAGTAAAATCTCAATGTGCAAAGGAATGATGGCTTATAGCTGTCAAATATATATAGTAGAGTAAAAAGTACATTCTTTTAAATGTGGTGGAGAAGCAGTATAAAGAAGCCTAAAATGGAAATGTTCAAGAACGTATTTTACATTGAGCAAATGTACTTAGTTCCATTGTACCACCTGCAGAAAGGGAAAGAATAAAACAAATCAATAGGAAAAAGAAAAATGGAGAAAGTTTGCGATGATCAGCAGATCCACCTGGATTGCTTTATTTTTTTTTTCTTTTACATCTACATTTTCATTATCATCATCATCATTATCATAATTAGTTTTTATTTTCCAGATGATATTTTCAATTTGTATTACTATCACTTTAATCATGGAAATCTGTTAAATCATTGCACAGTTTGTTCTCAAAATGTACACATACAGTAGCGTATTTGAATGACCATTTTCAATGTTTCATATTTACTTTTCAAACTAGTTCAAATGAAGCCAAGAAGAAACGGAACATGTACATACAGTTATCCAATACATACCTAAAGAAAATAAATAGATATCGTAAAAAATAAAAAATACAACTGAAAAAAATACACACATTTTACAAATTGATCCCCAGGCTCCCACCCCCTGTAGGTTTATCATACAGATATATATTTTTTAAAGACACCTCATATCATCTTCACCACCAAAACAATGTTTTTAGGTCATTGTCGTTTGTTTGACATGCATCGTAAACACAGAGGCTAAAGGTTTAGTTTCCTGGGCTTCCTTGGGCCCCCTCTCCCTGCCTCTCTCTGGTCTCACCCCCCAGAGAGCTCTTGGTTTCTGTTATGGCTTGTGTGTGCAGTAAAATGACCGGCTTCTGTCCATCCTTATAGTTTTTTCCTTCCTCCCTGTGAGCTGTCGCTGTTTTGTCTCTCTACCACCTCTCCCATCATCAGGATTACCCAAGACCCTGAGCTGATGATTACAAGTCATAAACCGAACAACCACATACATGGTGGAGGGCTCGTGAGGAGTTTGAGTTGAAGTCTGACCTCGATATCATGCCTTCCTAAATATATGTAACACTTTCTTATAAGACACACTTTACAAAGGGTTTACTGTTTGTAATTAATGGCATTTTCATGTTAATTATGTCTCAAGTTTTATGTAAATTATTTAAAGGACAGTAATAAGATACTGTATTATTAAAAATAACCTTTGGGTTGCAAATTCCAAAATCTATTTGCATTTTCTCCTTCAGTCTTTTTAGCTAGCTCTTTAATTAGGAAGACAATATGGACCAAAATCCACATATTAACACACTTATTAGCATTTTAAACTCCACACAGGATATATTTTTACTAAATCCGCATGTTGGATCACAGATCTAGGTCAGAAAATTTGAAGTACCTTATACTTAGTTACCTTATACTGCAGTTATAAATATGAATAGGATGTTGATAAGTGGTTAATAATATTTTAAGAATGTGTTTGAACATTGGTGGGGTCCTTCCAAAGAATTAAAGAGATAGATAAAAACACAAATTGTACACTATCCAAATGGATTTGGATAATAGCTTTTTTTTAAACTGATCTATAAAGCACATTTTCCATAATGCTACTCAGTAGTGTCTTTCATTAAATCCCCCACTGTCTCCTAAATGCCCACTTCTTTCAAACCCCATTTGAAAGAAGATTTCCCTGATGACATCACTATGACACGAGGGTTATTTTTTTGGAAAGCACCACAGAAGACATTTTACAACTGTTTTAACAGGGGTAGCACTCCTCATCACGCTCGGTGGAGCGCCCCTTTAACATTGATAAAGCCAAAAGCTAGAACTTATAAACTGCTTGTAAAGTACATCTTTGACAGCGGTGCCAACGCAAACTGTATGGACTTCCTGCCATAGACATCATGAAATCAGTGAACACAATGCCTTTGTGGCTTCGCTCCACCCTGTCCCATCCACCTCTGTGCCTTTGATCTCTATAATGGGGTCCCTTCAAAAGAGATTACTTAGCCTATCGACTTTCAAGGTGCCAATAGACAAAGCATGAGAAGGGTCCCATTCATGTGGTCGGAGCTAAATAGAGGTCTGAATTCGGACGTGTTTTACTACACTACTCCTACCAATTGGGGACACCTAGACACCCCATACGGGACCACAGAGGCCAACAATAGAGCCACAATGGCTGACATTGGACACCAGCTGACTCAGTAGAAAGGAAAACACCAGTGTTGTTGAGCTCTAACCGGTTTATGTCCATCCAGATATTTCCCCCATTCATTTTAACATCCTTCCAGTCATTCCTCTTGTTTTTAAAATCTAAACTTTATGGTGAGGTTAACTTCTGTCTCATTAAAAACACCTGTTGTTGAGCAGAAGTTGTAAGGCGACACGTTTAGTTGTTTTCAAACTGCAAGAGAATAAATGGCAGCAAGTGCTTTCCTCTGAAGTTAGGAAAATTAGCCCTGATATTGCCAACTCTGCTGACTGTGTGCAGACTCCGACAGGAATGAAGAGGGGGGGAAACCTGCACGACTGGCACAAACCTAACCAACACCAGTGTTGTCCTTTATTAACCCAACAGCACAGTCACGCTGAGAGAGAAAGAGCAAAGACAGAATGAAAGGAAGAGAGAGACAGAGAGAGAAAACAGCTGATCCCATTCATTCCATCCTAGTCTGGTCGGAAAATACATTCATACATTCTTTCATTTCCCCTTTATTCCGTAGCTTCAGTTATTGCAGAATGGTCAGACCGATAGATTTATTTTTAAGTTAAATGGTTATATTCATTGCTTCTTTCTCCGTGGATGAGCGAGAGGGTCCTCTAGTCCCAATCCGGTCAGCGCCCTGAGGACAGAAACAGCATTATTACCACATCATTGCTTCCGCGGCCTTAATTCAACTCTGCCTTAACCCCCATCCACAAAACCAACTACTTTAAATCCTTAGTGGAACTACAAAAATCCTAGGC
Source organism: Micropterus salmoides (assembly GCF_014851395.1). NCBI lineage: Eukaryota > Metazoa > Chordata > Actinopteri > Centrarchiformes > Centrarchidae > Micropterus > Micropterus salmoides. The sequence goes on along the minus strand of NW_024040041.1, from coordinate 28,038,323 downwards.
TCAAACCAATTCTCTACAACAAACAAACACATAAAACAAGAAGGTTGAAACAAATGTGCTCTGCACATGTGCAACCCATCTTGGAAGCTCAGAGAAAATGTTTTGTCTCACCACAGAGATGAAACCCCACATGGATGAAACATTACTATCCAGTTTAATTAATGTGGCGGACAGTTCTCACCTCAGTCCCTCAACAGGAGTACGTCCTCACTGAGGCAGACTCACCCCGGGCACCAGAGTTGGCTGTGTTGGAGACCGGGAGACAGACACAGACGGGGTTATTATCGTAACTGTAATGTCTTAAACAGTACTGACCTTCCACAGGAAATGCTAATAAGAAGTGGAATGAGAGATAATAGTCTTCCTCTGTACTTTGAAGCGTCTGTTCCTTGTTATTGGCAGTTCCTCTGCTAAAGGAAACAGAAAATTCCACTGCCAAACTAATGGCAGAGTAGTATGAAAACAACCAACTGCTCTGTGCATGTGATTTTGGGTATGCACTTGCAGCAGTTTATATAATGCGTACTGTGTGCTGGCTGAAAACAAATGATTCTGTTCAAGGCTCATTTCCAAGGAATCAATGTAAACACATGGCTCATTTATTATCAGGTCCGCAGAATAGCTGCACCTGATCAGAGCTAGCTCTGTAACCTAGCTGCAACAAACCTTTTGCCCTGATTCCTGTCATGCTCTTCATGTGAGTGATGGCCATATAGAGTAACAGGTTTTCACACATCATCTAAATTGAGACGCGCCTCTAGAGCGCAGAGCTGAACAAATGTGAATATGAGAGCGAAGGTGTCAGAGGTCACGGGTCGTACTCACCATCACTCTGAACCTTTCTCAGGGTAACGGAGGGCGTGGAGATGGCTGAGGCACGGAAGTTAGCAGGCAGGGTCTCGGCGGAGTCAGAGGTCACCCCCCGTAGGTCTTTCTCCCTAAACATCTTCCTCCAGGAGGGTGAGCGGGTGAACGTCTTCGTTCCATCCTGCCAGACAGACAGACAGTGTGTCAACAAAAAAGATAGCTGCTCTGAATATCCATCACTTAGTCCAATCTGTATTTTATTTTATTTCTTCAAGCTGATTAGCGTGCTGACCTCATCAGGTCGTCTCTCAGTCCCCATGGAGATGAGGGAGTTGTACTCTTGCTCCAGGAGCTGTCTGGCCTGCAGGAGAGAGGTGATGTAGAGCCTTGAGATTTGTTTGGACTCTGCAGATGATACATTTTCAGGACGGGTGTGCTATGCTGGCATTCATTAGTTCATGTTTCAGAATGCCTCCTTTAAACCAGTGTATTTGTTAACTCTTAAGGATCAGATAAGGTTAAGTATTTTTTCCAGGCATTTTAAGCCTTCATTATAAACAGCATAGAGGTGACAGGAAATGATGGAGAGAGGGATCCAACAAAAGATGCCTTTGTGATTAAAGATCAGCCACTAATCATTGTCAGCATCATTGAGGCCATCGTCTGACAAAAGCCAGTATTTCTTGACGTAAATAAAGGCTTCAATAATGATTACGGTAAATTATAAAAAAATTAAATGCTATTACAGTGGTGTGAAAATGTGTTTGCCCCGTTCTGATTTTTTTTTTTTTGCATGTTTGTCACACTGAAATGTTTCAGAACAAATTGAAATATCAGACAAAGATAACAAGAAAACACAAAATGCAGTTTTTATTAAGGGGGGGAAAAAAATCCAAACCTACATGGCCCTGTGTGAAAAAGTGATGGGCCCCTAAACCTTAGCAGCAACAACAACTGCAATCAAGTGTTGCGATAACTGGCAATGAATCTTTTATAGCGCTGTGGTGGAATTTTGGCCCACTCATCTTTGCAGAATTGTTGTAGTTCTGCCACACTGGAGGGTTTGAGACGTAACCACTTTATTTTTATTTTATTTATTTATTTTTTTTTTTAAAGGTCATGCTTTCAGGTCAGCACTTTGACTTGGCCACTCCGAAGTCTTCATTTTATTTTTCTTAAGCCATTCAGAGGTGCACCTGCTGGTGTGTTTTGGATCATTGTCCTGCTGCAGGAACCCAAGTGCGCTTCAACTTGAGGTCACAAACAGATGGCCAGACATTCTCCTTCAGGATTTTTTGGTAGACAGCAGAATTCATGGTTCCATTTACCACAGCAAGTCTTCCAGGTCCTGAAGCCGGTAAACAGCCCCAGACCATCACACTACTACCACCATATTTCACTGTTGGTGTGATGTTCCTTTTCTGAAATACTATGTTACTTTTAGTATAGTTACTTTTAGAGTATTTTTCCAAAAGTAAGGAAGGAACTCTGCCATGCAGGCCATGTTTGCCCAGTCTCTTTCTTATGGTGGAGTCATGAACACTGACCTTAACCGAGGCAAGTGTATCCTGCAGTTCTTTGGACGTTATTGTGGTGTTTTTCGTGACCTCTTGGATGAGTCGTCCCTGGCTCTTGGGGTAATTTTGGTCGGCCAGCCACTCCTGGGAAGGTTCACCACTGTTCCATGTTTTTGCCATTTGTGGATAATGGCTCTCACTGTGGTTCGCTGGAGTCCCAAATCTTTAGAAATGGCTTTATAACCTTTTCCAGACTGATAAATCTCAATTACTCTGTTTCTCATTTGTTCCTAAATTTCTTTGGATCACAGCGCACTGTCCAGCTTTTGAGGATCTTTTGGTCTACTTTAGTTTGTCAGGCAGGTCCTATTTAAGTGATTTTTAGATTGACAACAGGTGTGCCAGTAATCAGGCCTGGGTGTGGCTAGAGAAATTGAACTCAGCTTTCCAAAGATATTATAAACCACAGTTGAAGCTTTTCACTTTTTTCACACAGGGCCATGTAGGTTTGGACCACCGCCCCCCCTTAATAATGAAAACCTTCATTTAAAAACTGCATTTTGTGCATTTGTTTGATCATCTGAAACATTTGAGTGTGACAAACATAAAAAAAAAGATATCAGGAAGGGGGCTTTTTCACCACTGTAAAGACGTTTTCTTCAAACTAAAAAGACTAAATTAAGGGGGTATAAAGATTTTGTTCTGCAAGGAAAATACTTCAATTGGCGGATACTGATTAATGGTAACTCAAAGTCCCTCCCCACTCAAAAATGTGTTTCACTTATTGTTACTTCACTTGTGCAGAATAATGAAGGTACATTAATTTTGTCATTGTACAACACTGCACAATGAAATAAAAGGTCTAGCTCCATTCGCTCTACACACACAGAACATGTATACAAATATTTCAAATTAGAATAGAATAAAAATACTAATAAAAACAATATATAGAGTTACTTATATAAATAAATATATTAAGTAATGGTATGTGCAAAACCAGCATAACAGAAAGTTCAATATCATGTAATTATGGTGGAATGCAGAGGATGAGGTGGCGTTGAGTAGTCTCAGCCTGGGGATACGGCAGCGGATATTTTTGTTTCGCTTGTCAGAGAGTTGTTATTTTCAAGGTGTGTAAAAACTGAGTGGAGGGGAGAGGAGATAACATCCTCTGTGGATCTGATGGTTCTGAATGTTTGAAGGTCCAGGCTGTCTGGGATGTTGTTCTTTGTGTGCCGGAGAACCAGTTTCTCAAAGCACTTGGAGCGGCTGTGCCATCAGTGTGTGAATGTATATAAATTAGTTAATTTCTGTAAATGAATGTGGGGTGAATGTGGTGAATGTGAGGTAGTGTAAAGCAATTTGAGTGATAAAAATGTCAGTAATAACATCAGCTAGCTGATTGGCACTTGTTTTTAGTATACGGCCAGGGATGTTATCAGGCCCAGCAGATTTACTCATATTCACTCACAGCACAACTCTTCTCACATCCGAACAACAACAACAAAAACACTGGTAAATTCTCTGGGCAGATAGTATCGATATCTTTACAATAAAAACTTGACATGTCGGTAAGACTCGAAGTATGTTTTGAAATTAATCTGCTAAAGACAAAAAGTCTCTCTGTTTTTTTCTTTAAATCTAAGTTTAACATGTGAACATATGAGCAGGATTTCATGTCATCACAACTAGTTTCGTAGCCACTCGTGGTCCAATATGCAACTTGAGTGTGATGTAGTAACTTGAAGCCTTCAACTCCCACATTTAAAGAAAATACATGTTTATGAGGGATCTTTAAGTTTAAAATATTTGCCCTTAACAACTACCTTTCCATTACCTGTGTGTTCTGATTGGGGATCTGCAGCAGCAGGGCCAGGTCTGTGTAGTCAAAGGTGTCATCTAAAGCCAGCAGAGCCCCATGTACGCCACTCTCACGAAGGTTGTCGGCGTACTCCTTCAGACCGAGTGTCTGCACCCAGCACATCACACGCTCATTGGACCACACCATCACATCTGGGAGGAAATAAGGAGCAGGTGAAGGAAGTGAGAGGAGGCATCCATCTGCAAACAGCAAGCTGTCTGCTCAGTGTTTTTATAAGCGAGGTTTTGTTTCTACACAAAGTTCATGAAAGATGGAGGTCTGTTTGGGCTTATTAATGATCTCCTGAAGGGGTTAAATTACCTGTGAAGTATTAATGAGTGATCAAGAGAAATAGTGAAATGTTCATGCTTTACTAATTTATTCTCTGACACAGACTGCACAGGTGAAGTTCATCACAAGACAAATTTCCTCACTTGGGAAATTGTTCTGTAAGGAAATCAGCCAAGATGAACTGACTGTAAATTTACAACATGTGTATCCCAAGGCGAAGTGGTGGGAGGGCGAGAGATTTGGGTTTGTTTAATGACTGAGTGTGTTGACATTTATGTAATCGTTATCCAGCCAAATTGCACTAGAAAGCTGTTTCTTATAATCTCTTCTAAGTAGGGGGAGCGGGGGGGGGTTAACGAAGGGGTGGTCCAAACATCTCTCATTAATGTGGGAAACAGCAGAAATCAAAGGAAATGTTGGTTTTGTTTGCCATTATTAAGTTTGTGGGAGTTTTTTTATCAAAGTACTAGTTTTACTTTATTTTAAATGCCAAAGCTGATGTAAGAAAGAAAATAAATGATTTTTTATAGTTTACTGTGTTTGGGCAGCAATTTCATTTTTTCAAAGCAACTGACACTACTAATAATATAAAATAACATCGTGCTATATTTGTTTGGATGAGCATCTGACTTTAAAGGGGGCTATCAGTGTTGTACTTAATGCAGCAGGTCAACAAAGTCAAACTATGTCAGGATCTGCGATTATGTACTTACACACAACTGTATTGGTCTTTTGTGTGTCCTGTTTCAGATTATGTTTCTTTGCATTTGGGGATTTCATCAACATGTGAATTATAACACAGTCCATTACAGGGAGGACTAACCCCGCCTTTTACCCGATGCCAGCTGGGATTGGCTCCAGTGACCCTGTACGCAGGATAAGCGGTTGACGAAGGATGGAGGCTGATGTCGACCAATCGCCGGGAGGCACACACCCCTGCACATGCTTAGTTGTGAACATGTAAACGATCTCTTCATAATCATTTTGTTGAAAAGGGAGAAAAACTATACTAGCAGCAAGTGAGAATTGAACACAGAACCCTTTTAACAGGAGCCCTGTGCCCTACTGACTGAGCTAACCAGGCATACAGTGATTAATGGATTATAAATGATAAATTGACTGGTCCGCCATCTAATGATTATTTTTTAAAATTGGCCCAATGCCAGACTTATTTGCTGACCCCTGGATATAGACGCATGGGTTTATATAGTAATCATTAAGCTATACTTTGAACGAGACAACGGCACGGTATGAATAGAGGAATTAGTTCCGTGAAAAGGGTCAGAGAAACATCCATCCCACATCTGAGGCATGAATGGTGAGATAATGGCAGAGAAAAAAAAGTGCTCACCTTTGTTCTGGTGGACGCTCTCCTCTCTCCTCCTTTCCAGCTCCTTGCGATCATAATTGAGACGCTTCAGGCACATGATGCCATAATGCAAACTGACCCTGTGAAAGGTCAAAGAACCAGAGGGGGAGCGGTTGAAGCAGGTTAATTGAAGGCGAGTTTCCCCTCTCACCTGTACTCAGAAAGCATTAACACAATCCAATGCATCTGACTCCTCAAGTCTCTTAAAAGATAACTTAAAGAGGGCCTTGAGACACATACCTGAACAGTTAGTGTCACAACAACAGGAGTATGCCTATATGTCTTTTAACACCTTCCTATTTCCCATGCCTCTCACACACAGAGACACAGATTCAACAGAAAAGAATGAAGTGGAGTTGAAAAGCATGAGTTGTGGCTGTAAAAGAGGCGGGAGCAGGCGCAGAGACAATGAGCTCTACCTGTGGAAGCTGTCCACCATTTTGAGCTGCCCTCTCAGCTCCTTCTTGGTCAGGTGGTCCAACATGCGTGCATCCACCAGAGACTCCATGAAATAGCTGCGGTACTGTGGCAGGCCCAGGCTGGGCAGCCAGTCGTTGCCCACCCACTCGTGATTCATATCGCCATAGGCCAGTATCTGGAGGGGACATCCACAGATGATCAATGTTGATTCATGCTCAGCTTGATATCTGATGCCGGTGCAAGTCAGCAGCTCATGACTCACAGCAGTAAGTCTCACAAGAGATAAAACCACTGACAAATACATAAATACATACACAAATACATTGTGTTAATTCAGACTTTTCAAAAAAAAGCGCAGTTGATCCTTACCTGATCCCAGCTGAACTCTTTCAGCTCCTGGAGCGCCGAGACAAGAGACGAGGCAGACAGAGAGAGACAGAGCAAGAGAGAGTGATGTGGAGGTGGTGAGGAAAAGGGGAGCAGGGGTCAAGAGCAAGGTGGATGGAGGGAGAGATGATGGAGGTGAAGCAGAGGAGGAGGGAGCAGCAGCAGCAGCAGGAAAGGAGGACAAAAGGGAGGAATAGTGTGTTAGTGAACGGGTAATTAGTTGGAAGCAGTTCACACTGAAACAGCAACAAGAGGGAGAGAAGAAGATGCTCAACACTATGGCCTGGGCCCACAAAGAAAGACATATAAAGAGATAGAAATTTAAAAAGAGAGAGACAGTGAGAGGAGGAAGGGGAGAGACTCGTCAACATGATTCAGACCAGACAAAACGCTTAAAATAATTCAAAACAGAGTAAAATATTAATGAAAACATAAAAGAGGGTTTGTCAGACAGAGACAAGACGGCAGGGTCACTAACCGGAGGCTTGGTGGCAGCGTTCAGAGACTCCATCTCTGCGTGGGTCATCCACACGTTACTGGTCGACTGCGGTCATGTGAACAAGAGAAAAGTAAAGTCGTGAGATAAAAAAAAACACCACATACTGCATTGGCTGCCTAAAGGACTGACTCAAAGCTTGCACATTTTTGCTGTGCCACATCACAAGATGTCAGTTAACCACAACAACAGACTGCTTTCTCGTTGCCATGGTGATTCTGATGAACAAAAGGTTCACCCGGTTTATGTGAACCGATAGGATAAATCTGTTGAGCAGAATTGTGTGATTAATCATCCTCAACATTTCATCTCATTATTATGATTCCTGCTGTAAATAAATACGAAGCCCGGCAAGGAATTGGGAAAGCCGAGCCAAACCAAAGTTTGGCACTTGTTCCAAACTCCAAAATTGACAGTATTCAGTCAGAAGAATATGTTTTTTGGTTATTCGTATTTTTATCCTCCATGAAATAGGACACATAAAAAGCAGAAGCACAAATGCTTGTGCGTGCAACAGTTTTACTATACTTTTCAACATCTGGTTTATCTTTGTGACTGTGTGAGAAGGCAACATTTGGTAAAATGTAGCTTTTGTTGCCCAGTTTCATTTAGGTGAAATAGGTGAAACTTTATTAGCACCAGTGCAGTTTACTATCATTCTCCTTTGGAAAATACATTCATATTTTTTATTATTTGTGACAGTTATCACATGCAGAGTACCTTTCATGTTCGTTTGTATTTAACATTTTACTGCATTTTTTTTCTTTCCTTCTCCTGCAACTCCTGCAGCACACATTTCCTCAACTTTTATTTCCACCATTCCACAAAATCTGCTTTTTATATTGCACCCCTATTTGGTATCTTATTTTCCCACTTACATTTTATATTTCTTTTTGTATCATAGTACTACTTACAGCTGCAAATTCACGCTACAGGGACAATATACATTTCACCTTATCTCAAAACAAACACCTGGATCAACATGTACCTCTTCCTGCTGGTATGAATGCAGCATATATGTGTATTATCAGCAAACAGTCAATGCTCACCATAGAGGATACTGTTGGCCTCAAAGTAATTAAAAAGGTGAATGAATCCATGAATTGACATATGAAGGTGTTTAAGGTCTTAGCGTTCTCCAATTAAAGGCTTCTTTACCTTTAATCCTATAGGGAAGCTGTCTAGACTGGGATTTTTTTTATGACATGAGAACATATGTGTGGTCATAATATGTCTTTTTTTCTATGAGATTGTTAAATGTGTGTGCAGTCTCAGAGTCTCACAGAGCGAGTGCTGGCCGGGGCAGAGGGGCTGGTGAGGGACACCATTTCCTGGATGGCCAGCCGCAGTTTGAGCCGGTGAAGTGGGTTACTGATGCCGATCTCCCTCTGGATCTCTGTGTCCGAAAGGTTGGCCATGATCGCGCCACTCTTCACGTTGGCGCGACAGGCTGCGACGTACCAGGCTGGCATTCCCACCCACAGCTGGAAGGAGATAGACAACAGATTAATTAAAGAAGGAAACACGAGGACATTTTTTCCCCATCCCTTAGGTTTCTGTGATTGCACAGTACCTCCAACCAAGATACAACAGTGGGTCCATCCCACGATGCAAAGGGAAGTCCTTGGCGACATGCTTCTTCCAGTAGCTCATGCCTGGTAAGAAGAAGAAGCCTTATGTAAGTCTGTTCAAGTGAGAGGTCAAAATATTTAATCTGAGAAACAAAACGGGTTATAATTCACAAACTTCTTCTTGCTGCGGCGGTCTTTATCTGCTGGACCCAGAGTCCCAGTCTTGTTCATCCCCATTGGGTCTCCAGACGCTTGGTCTTCAGAGGGTGTAGATGCTGGAAGAGAAACAGTCGGGTTAAAGGCCACAAGAATGAATGATTATATAGATTTAGATAGACCTTAAATCACTCAATCAGAGCAGCTCACCCTCATGTTGACATGTCAGTGTGGATTACTGATATACAGTCAGTGTTACCCCGCCCTTATCCTCTATTTGTTTACCAAGAGAAGCAGATCCATCCCGCCCAGGTTGCCCCATCCTTCCTTTCTCCTTCTTCCCAAAAAGCCGACCGATGGAAGACTTGATGCTTTTCTTCTTACTGGACTTGTGGAGAGAATCTTGGCTGCTGTTGGAGCTGCTGCCGTCTGCAGAGAGACTGGAAGGGACAAGGGAAATAACTAAGAGGGATAAGCCGAAAAAGGATTAAACCATTGTATTTGATATATTTAATGTGTGCCTGCCTTACCTGCGAAAGTCCCGGGGGTCATCAAGCATTGCTCCCGGATGGGTGAGGGCCATCCTGTCCAAGCGCAGTGCACGAGGAGTGGAAGGAGGCGTAGAGTCAAGAAGAGCAAGGGACCGATCATCATCTTTGTTGTTCTGAAAGATTAAATGTAAAATCAGCCAACACAAAAATTTGCCATTTTAGACTATTTCTTGGCTGGGAGCTGCTGCCAGGAAGCCAGAGGAATCATCATGAAGTTACTTCTTTCCCTGTTTCCAATCTTTGTGCTAAGGTAAAGATTGGGACAACCCTAAAGACTAGTTGAAAACTACAAGAACTGGTCAAACCACACCTCAACTTGCACAGATATTCTAAGGGAAGGTCCGCTAATCCTGTAAGAACGCCAATTGTTACAAACATAGACAGCAATCTAATACATTTAATTTAATAATCCTGGATCCATTAATTTTTACACAATGAATAGAAAGCAGACTTGGGTGTACCAGGTGACCTTTTTCTACTTCTCTTCTGTCTCATTTTAGTCACCATAACCCAACTTAGGTTTTTTGACAGGAGAGGAAACTGTTTCCAGCTACTGAGCTCCATAAGCGTTTTTTTGTTTATGCTGGTTCATAACTTGAATCATTCTTGTCATTCTTTTCTGAACTCCCATGTCAACATTATCACTTTTCCAATCACGAGTTGTTTTTTTCCTACATATCTTTTGTATTCCATCCGCCCGTTTCGAAAATGCTGGAACCAGTATGTCTGGCACCAAACAAGTTCCTTGAATCATTATTGCCTAATCTAACATGCTTTTGAAGAACAACTGAACTTCTCTGACCCTGTCTGCATGATTTACTTATGCTTTATTTACATGACTCACTGTCTGGAGGAGCTGTTTGCATAAACAGGGAGGTGGGTACAGACTAGAGATTAAAAAGGTTAACACAGGCAGGAACAGAAGTTTCTTCATTCCAGCGGTACCTGTCTATCACTCTCACGGGCCGGGGAGTGAGTCAGGCGAGGGGTGGAATGTCCAGAGCTGGGAGGAGAGGGGGAGGCCAGGGTGGAGGATGTGATGGACGAGGGGATGAAGCCCCGTCCTGTGCTGTCTCTCCCAAGGGAGGATGGCGGGATGGGCGGACTGTCCAAAGCCACGCTGACCCGGCTCTCAATCTCTTCGGCCCGCAACTCCGTGTTCTCCTTCTCCTCCTGGATCAGTCTGATTTTGTTAAACACAATATAATAAAGTTAAAATACTCTACTGATGTGCAGTTCAGCCATCACTAAACAGATCAAGAAAGACATTTTGGAAAATAATCGCATTTTCTCGACAAGAGTTAGATGAGACTCATGTCTGTACGATAAATATGAAGCTACATCATCTCTGTTTAAAGTTTAAAAAATCTACCAGCACCTCTAAAGCTCATTAATTCTTACGTTATATCATGCTTGGCTTGGTACAAAAACAAACAAACAAATAAAAATGGTGATTGGTGATAATACTTCTGTAGTTTTACTTAAACAGAGGTCTGAATGCAGGGCTAGTAGTTATCTTGCATTTTGGTAGTGTCGAGACAACATTCCAACATTCTCACTTCCCTTAAACTCACAGTGTCAGGAACAATTCCTGTGCAATAACCCACCTCTAATCCCCCCTCCACCCCCTCTAATCAGCTGCCTGTTTAATGGTTACCACTTATTATTTATTCATCATTCTCTCATTCTCTATTTCAGAGCTGTTCATACTGTTCATATTGTCATATTGTATATTGTTTATACTGTATACCAATCCAGCTACCACAAGTACATAACACCTGCACATAATATTTATTTCAGCATCCTTTGCACTGTGCTCCATCGCACTGTGTACATGTATGCATGTATGTTTATGTGCACCTGTATATCTCATCCACCTCCGACATGCACATTAAAATAATAATAATAATGATAATAATTTTACTACTGCATTCTTTGCACTCCGCTCATTGCACTATTGTCTCAATCTGTCTATATTGTTTTTGTTTATAGTGTGTATAAATGCGATCTCTATACCGTAGCCTGTGTCTGATTTTGTTATTGTATTATTGTCTTACATCGTGAACAATGTACAATCCAGAGTCAAATTCCTCGTATGTGTACACGTACCTGGCAAATAAAGCCTAATCTGATTCTTAAACCCCTCCCTCCTTTCCTCTCCCCTCCCTCCCTCCCAGCTGTTGAGCGCTGCCGCCCTTCCTTACTTGATCTCCTTATTAATGGCCTCCAGCTGTTCCTGCAGCATGATGGCCAGGGTCTGCACGTCAGTCTGTCCACTCGGGGACAGCAGCTCGGAGCCAAACCGAGGCTCCCCGTCGTCCTCGTCGTCGGAACAGCCCACATCCAAGCCCGGCTCGAACCCGGTCCCCAGCAGAGCCCCGCTCTCCCAGTCTGGGTACTGCACACACAGAGCTAGAAACTTAGAACCCATTCATCATAGGATTCCATCCACAAATACTCATCAATCCCCTCAGCGTCAAGGCTAAATCTAGGTTTTATTGGGATGGCAATGTCGGTCCAGACTGAAATATCTGGATGGATTACCATGAAATTTTGTACAAAACAGTATTTCCCCAAAGAATGAATGCTACTGACTTTGGTGATCCCCTAGCTTTTCTTCTAGTGCCATCATTACATTCACATTTGATGTTTTGAGTGACATGTTTCAACAATTTTTAGATGGATTGCTATGAAAATGTCTGTATTGTAGCTTTCAATGAAAAAAAATACTTTTACGTTTTTTATTCCCCTTAATAAGAAAGTAATATAATCAGCATGCAGGTGACAATTGTCGTAAATAATCCAAAAACTAGACCTCAAATGGATAAGTAACACATACTGATAAGCTGCTGCTTCCAAGAGTTTTAAAGTGCATCAATACTAACATCCATCATCAACCGCTTATCCTGCATACAGGTCCGTGGGGGCCCAGAGCCAATCTCACCTGACATCGGGCAAAAGGTGGGGCACACATAGACAAACAACCATTCATGCTCACACCTAAGGACAATTTAGGGTCACCAATTAACCTAATCTGCATGTGGGGTGGTGGGAGGAAGCTGGAGCACCCGGAGAGAACTCACACAGACATGGGGAGAACATGCAAACTCCACAAAGAAAGGCCGGGGTTTGAACCCGCAACCTTCTTGCTGTGAGGCAACAGTGCTGTCAGTAGTGCTGTACAGTAGATTCTCACCTTGGTTGAGTCCTCTCGTGCGGAGCTCCAACGAGCCCGGTGACTTCGTCTAACCACGCCCCCAGAGGGAGCGTTACAGAAGGGATCCAGATGAGTGGTGGAGCCTGCTGGGAGGGACCCGCCCCCGTGGGAATACCTTAACTCCAGAGCGCTACCTGGCAGAGAGCGACTGGAGAGATGGAAGGAAAGATAAGATGATATGAGATAAGATGAAATGGGAATTATTACTGGAGGGTGAATAAGATTGCGGCGGCAACTACAATAAGACGGTATAAGACAGAAAAACACACAGCAAGAAAGGGGAGGGATTTAAACACAACTAAAATATGTACAGTAGAAATATTACAAAAGAACTAACAAGAAGACAAAATTAATTAGAATGTATATTACATATGACATATTAATTCATATAATGTGTAAATCAAATTCCACTTAACAGGTTTACAGAAGGTTAAAAGAGAAAGCGTTAGCTAGAATTAGAAGTGTTGGATCAAGCAGGTGTGTTTGTGCACCCAGTCAATAAGTGTGTGTTTACATATCAACACTGTTTTAGCCCTGTGAGTGCAGACAGTGTTAAACGCCTCCAGTGTGAAGTGATTAATCTACAATGTCTGACAAGAGACACAACACTGGCATCAGTCAGACAAAGCCACACTGGAAACTCAGAATACTGGTTAGACTGTGGTGTGGACGTTTAAATGGAGCCAACCTGGAATAAGAGCCCCCGGGCCTCGCTCTCAACTGATCTAACTCCAGCTGAAGCCTTTCCAGCTCTGCTATCAGCTGGTCCTGGGAGTTGAAAAGAGACAAGAGTTTAATGAAAAATGGAACATATGTCTCCTAGATTCAACTAAGACGAAGGCCTATAGGCACAGGCACCTTGTTTGCCAAGAGATCATCCTGGAGTTTTTTCATGTTAGCCAGTTCCTCAGATAGGGCATTCTGCAGGTAGAAAAATCAGAAGCATTCAATTCAATTCAAATTAGCTTTATTGGCATGAATGCGCATTATTACTGCAAGATAACAACAGTAATCTAAATGAGATGTGTTCAAACTGGACAGCAAGGTTAGCGAAATGGTCTTGTGGGACAGTGTTTAAAGTTGCACAGGAGAACTTTGCTTTAAATGGAAGTGAGGGGAAATAACCAGAAATCAGTAAACTACACATAGCACAGTAATGTTTACTAATACAGCCAGTTTTTGTTTTTTTACCCGGATTTCTTAAAAGGGGCAGAGTGGCTTAAACCTATATTGACCCACATTTTACGTTGCCAAGCTTTAAAAAGTAAGTTTTTCTGCTGAAAAAAGACACCAATTCCTGCAATTAAACATGCTGACTGCTCAGAAAATGGTTCAGTGATTAAAAATAGGTAGAAAGCGCAAATAAAGTGTGTTTCTGCTCCAAATGGTGTTGTGTGGTTTTTTTTGAATTTCAGCCAGATTTTGACTCATCAGTCAGATCCTTTACTTTAGTAAATGTAGCAAATAAAAGTTCTGCATTCAAACTGTACTATTAACAAAATGTACTAAAACTACCAAGAATAAAATGCAAAAATTTTAATTGGATAATTATCATAGTATTAATGTATAAGTAGCATTTTACCGAGCTAATTTCAAATAGCTGACATGCTGCTTGGTAGTTTATTCCGTGTCATGCATTTTATTTTGTAATGTGATTACATGTTTTGTATGTATAAAGTAGTCTAGTAGAATACTCAAGAATAGTAAAAGTACCTCAAACCAGTACTAAAGTATAGCACTATAATAATAGCAAGTAAATGTACAGTAAATGTACTTTCTGGATGTAGGATTCACTGCTGTTTGGGAGACAGTTTTGGAATTTACTCAAGTTTTAACTGGTCACTTCCTGGAGGGCAGAGAAGTGAGTGAACATACCTGACAGTGGGAGTTTATTTGGGGGTAAGTGACATCTTTAGGGTCTTGATTAGGGGAATGAGACAGTTTCTGTTGCCGTTTTAGTAGGTTCAGATTAAAATAAAGGGATATTGTGAATTCTCGCTTTTGTCTGAGCAGGTCACCTTTTCTTCCAGGGCGGCCATTCTCTCCTTCAGATGGAGCTGCAGCCTCTCGTTGGACTCAGACAGTAGCTTGTCCACAGTGTCGGAGAGACGCTTGTTGTGTTCATCGTTCATCCTCTCCCTCTGCCTCGCCTTAGGGGTGAGAGAGCGAGACGGGTGAGAGCAAAAGAGAAGAAAAGGGAGGAGGTGGGAGGAGAGTTAATAACAAGCATTCTGCTTGACTGAGAGTGAGAGACAAAGATTTCTATCTGAATGTGCACAATCAAAAAGAGGGTTTAGAAAATTATCGCGCCTTTGTGCTGCGTAAAGCCTGACAAAAGGGACGGCATGAAACAGGGGGAGGATGAAAACAGAGAAAGAGAGAGAGAGATGGAAAAGCAAGCATGACTCACCCTCTGTAGCTCCTGGTTCTTCTCCTCCAGTTGCGCCTCCATCTGCCGCAGTCGCTCCTCAAAGTTACCATGACGCTCCTCTGCCTGAATGATTGGAGAGGAAGGAAAAAGGGTTAGAGCGCAAACCATGTTGCAACACTAATACAAATTAACACAAAGGAAACAGCTTGTTGACCGAGTCTACCAATTAGTTACATGCCTGTGCAGATCACAGCGTAACAGGAACGTTTGCTTGTGTGTATCTTACAGGGCATTAATCTCATCCTTTCACAAAGCCCTCTTGCCTGAACATGTAAGATGTGAGGTTTAGTTACTATGAGGAGAGTGAATGCACGTTTTGTTTGGCATGAGTGAACATTGTATTTACGGGAATGCTAGAGGTTAACATACAGTATGAGCAATTAAATTAGTCAGTTTTAAAGATTTGTGTGGCATGCAGTTCTTGACGTGTTGAGGAAGGATCAAATAGCTGTGCTGACTCTGAACTGTGCCCTGAGCTGGTTTTCATTTTAGATTGTTTGCTTATGAATTACTGACACTGCTTGCTGAAAATATTTGGTTTTCCTCCCTCATTTGACATCTCAGGTTTCGTTTCACTCATGCATCAATACACACATGCAAAGACCCCCCACCACCACACACACACACACACACACACACACACACACACACACACACACACACACACAAATACATACTATAAATTTATATATTCATGCCTGCACCAGCCTACGTGCCCACACATGCCCCCAAACACACTCAATTAATTGTGTCTGTGCATAGGAGCATATTCCAACATGCACAGATGCACATGTTGCTGCTGTCAGGTGAAAATATTGTTATTTTAATTTCATTATATGAAACTGTTTGGGGATAAAAGGTCTGTGACACTTTTCCAAACCTAACTCAAAAATGCCTCTTCTGGGCTAGTATGGTTGCACACACACGAACACACGCATACACACACACACACACACACACATACACACACAGACACACACCTTGTTGAGTGCTGCCACTCTCTGGGCAAGTTGTGCCTCGATCTCAGGCAGCGTCTCAGCCCTCTGCAGAGTTTGCTGCAGCTTCTGTTTGGCATCATCCAGACGTTCCTGAAGCTGCCGGTTCTTTTCCTCGCTCTGCAAGAAAACAGGATGAGAGGGAGTGGAGGTGAAACTCAGAGCATGTGTGAAGACTGCTGAGGGCAGCAGACCGGATTAAAGCAGAAGAAAATGCATTGATGGCACGCTCTGTGTGCCGACGTGAAATGTGGCCAAGCTGCCAATCAACAGCAGAAACATGGACACACACACACAGGGATGAAAGAGACTTTCCCTACCTGTCTGTAGAGAGACTCTTTGCTGGCCAACTCGTTCTCCAGTTTATCTTTTATGTCG
Organism: Micropterus salmoides; assembly: GCF_014851395.1. NCBI lineage: Eukaryota > Metazoa > Chordata > Actinopteri > Centrarchiformes > Centrarchidae > Micropterus > Micropterus salmoides. The sequence goes on along the minus strand of NW_024040041.1, from coordinate 28,021,876 downwards.
TGGAGAGACGTCGCCTCCCTCTGGGCACTCAAGTACCTGCACACCAGAACAAACCGGCAGATAGAAGAAGCAGTGAGCGGGGCACATTTTGGGGGAGGGCATCGAGAGTTCATCGACATGAAGAAAAAGCCCAAACCTGCGTTCTAATGTGGTGATTCTCTCTTCCATGTCTTCCCTTTGACAGAGTGCCTGGGAATAAAAAGGAAAAACGTGTATAAAGATTCCGATGCAGAAATAGAACAAAAACAAGACCAGACAAAGTGTCACATTTAGTTAAGTAGGTCTTGATCAAAGGGAATTCATTGCGCATGAACAGCTATTCGCTGAAGAATGATAATGACTGGTTATTAGTCGTTGTTGACAGATTTCAGAAGCACCCACCTATACAGTTGCACAAGTGCATGAGAGACAGAGGGGGGGGAGGGGGGAAGATAGTGGGAAGACAAAAGAGCATCAAGTGAGGATAAGACATAGGGCCGGATTTACTAACATCCCAAATAAAGGCCTGATTTACTAAAGGTTTGCGTGAGTAAATACGTGTGCAAACTTGATATCACGCAGTATGGCGTCTTTCAAATCTGCAAGATAGCAATCTTAGGCAGGATGGGCAGGTTCATACGATTTCCACATACTCGGGACGCACTTAATGAAACAAACCAAGGTTTTTACGCAGTGGCTGCTTTCCCTACCGACTCTTCATGGCCAAAACCATTACAACACGCAAAACCCTTAGAATGTACATGCAATTTAGTACTCTTTTGGCCGGAATTACTAACATCCCAACACGACGCAACTTTCTAATTTCTTCCATCTCATGGAGAAAAGAAGTCAGGTCGAAACAAAATTTTCTTGAAATTGTATTGCCAAAGCTAAAGAAAAATACAAAAAAACAATTAAATTCATACGGTTCATCGAATAAAAAAAAAAAAGTATTTCTATATGTTGGATATAGAATAATATTGTCTAATATTGTCTTCTTTCATTATGGCTGTGTCTCCTTCTGGCAACACTAACAGTAGCCATCTCTGTGCAGCACTTGGCAGTTTGCACCTTCCTTACAAATGTATTAAATACAGATGCTGTTGCACTCACATGAAATTGCTTGCAGGCTTGGTAGATCACATTGCGTGTAGAAAATAAATGTATTTGCATGTTACCCTCCCATTACTTTGCACAATAAAATTGAAACGCCCAAAATTGCATATTCATTAAGGCAAAAGTAGTAAATGAACACCAGGTGCAATCTTGCACTTTTGAAAGACGTGATTCTGCGTGCACACCGTTAGTAGATCAGCTTACGTTTTAATTTGCTGGTGATATCACGTTTGTACACGTTTTTACTTATGCAAACCTTTAGTAAATCAGGCCCATAAAGTGAAAAAGTTCTGCTGAGTAAACGGACTCAAACATAATCCACACACCCTTCAATCAACTACCAGCACACTGACTGCTTAACAGGGCAGCAACCACATCCATGTGTTCAAAAAACTTCAGCTCTACTGAAGGTATTGTCACCATGGCTACAGGGTAGAGGCTCTTGTGCGTACAGTAAAATATTTCTGAGTATGAGCAAATTCACTCTTTTCACAGACACACATAGTGGCGGTCTGTCAACAGCACAGCAAGTCTCACCTCTTTCACATCCCTCTGTAGTTTCTGGTTGGCCTCCTCCGATCGGGCCAGCTCCCTCCTGGCGGACGTCAGCTGCTCCTCGATCTCTCCAACCTGACACATCATTTTCTGTCCGTTAGCATTTCCGGCTAGTGATACTTTGTTTTGGTGAAAGCATTAGACCATAACAGTATCTCTGAATCAAGTACCTGTCTGCACATGAGGGCCAGTCTCTCTTTCAGCTGTCCCAGCTCTGACCTCTGCCGCTCTATCTCGCCCTCCCTCTGCCTGTCGATGTCTGCGTCATCTAAGATGGAGGAAGGTCCATTGGGGAGTCGCTGAATGAAGAGAAAATATTTACTTTAATAACATCCCAAGCAGTGACCATGATATGTAGTAGTAGTATAAAGTTCACCCTGGATGTTGGGTTCCACATCAAGTGCTGACATATTTGAATTTCAAAATATATATATATATATTGAGATTTGGAAGCAAAACTCCCAAAGCACTTTCATTTCTAAATACCCTGACTCAACTTTCATCTAAATTATGGAGGATAGTGCCATTAAAAGATATGCCAAGAGCCATAAAGCTTGTGATAAAGTTACATACAGTATCTTGGTCACTCATTTCAGGCATTCAGTGCTCAATATGTATCATTGCTGATCTAGGAGTATATTGTAGACTATGGCAATAGCTTCTGGCAATCAATGGCAATTGATCAGCACAGGATTTTAAATTCTAGGTACAGACTTAAACAGAAATCGGCCGCCCTCCATGGAAGAAAATTGTGTTTAATTGGTCTGTCTGTTTGTCATTTCACCACTTTGGTCCACATTGAAATATCTTACCAACTATTAAATGGATTGGCATGAAATTTTCTACGCACTTTCATGGTGCCCAGATTATGAATCCTAACAATTGGTGCGTCCGAGATGACTGCGGCTGACTTTCGCCGACCTGATAGTCTAACGTGAGCTGGTGACTGCAGGGGCGGGGTAAAAAAACGGCACCGTCAAGTCAGACGCATTCTACCCGCATGAGGTCACTGTGAGCTGAGATCAATGACTGATCTTGCAGCATTTGCAGAGAAAAATGCTGCGAGACCAGGCAATAGTGTGGTTACAACCAGTTCCAAAATGGTGCGGCTGGAGAAAAGCAACTGCGGCCACCTGGCTCGGCGCAAGCAGCCGACTTGCTCCCGGGAGGTTTAAATGTCATGTGACATGGTGACGATTTGCAGCACTGCCGAAAGTCGGACACAGTTTCTAACCAGCATGCCTTATTTTAAGTCCAGCATGCATCACGTTAAGTCAGTGCAGCATGAAGTCATACGCACCTAATGTTTGTGATCTCTTGACTTTCTCTAGACTCTCTAGTGCCACCAGCAGGTCAAAGTATTTTATCCAGTAAAACATCTTAACAGCCTGGCACAAAATTGTGTACAGACATTCATGGTTCCCAGAGGGTGAATTTGAATTACTTTGGAGATCTCTTTTCTTTCCATGTAGCACCATCATCAGGTTAAAATTGGGACCAAATACCTGCCAAACGAATAACTTTCCCATCAGCCTTAGCTGTAGTCAAGACAATTCTACTGATAAAGTCCAATATCACAAATCACACATTTGCTTTAAAGGGCTTTACAACCTGTAAAGCATACGACACATTTCATCCTTATACCCTTAATTCAGAGAAGGAAGAACTCCCCCCCAAAACCCTTTGTGTTTAGTGCTACAAAGCAAATGTCAGCATGCTAAACTAAAATGGACAATAAATCTGCTTACCATCAGCATGTTAGCATTAATTTCAAAGCACAGACCTGCTAGCATAGCTGTAGACTCTATGCATCTTGTTGTTACTAGACATTGTCTCTTTTCTCCTTAAAGGTGGTTGAGAAGTTCACCTTTCCAGTGGTGTATTTTAAGACGTCTTCTATTAAGGGAAATGTATGAGCACTAAATGCCGTAATATGTTGATCACTCTGACAGGACCATCATGGATCAGTGTGAATGTCAAAGCAGTCTAATTCAGGATTAGAATAGATATCCACTCAAATTAGCTAGGTTCCTAATCTCCACTAAATAACTGTGATTTGTTTGTGTGATTTGTTAAACTTACTTTGATTTTTAAAGTTCTTTATGAGACAACTACGTTTCTGAAAATTGTAGAAGAAATGGATCCCATTACCTCTTTGCCATTATCTAGTCCTTGCTGCCGTCGTTTGATTTGTTCCCTTAAAGAAAGAACCTAAACAACACGGAAGAGAATCGTCATCAGTAATTCACTGAAACCTGTGAAAAGACAACAAACACACAGAAACAAAGACATGTTGACTCACTTCTTGAGATGAGGACTGCAGCTCTTCCTCTAGGGTTGCCACTCGCTCCAAAGCCACCCGTAGTCTTTCCCTCACTTTCTCATCCAGAGCTTTGTGGTGCTCGAACAGGGACTTGAGGGCTTTTAGGACCTCCACCTCGCTTGAGACCCCGGCTGGGGACTGGGCCTGCCTCTTCACTACGGTCATCCTCAGGCTGCGCTCGTGACGGGATACCAGGCACTCCAGATGTTCAAGCAGCAGCTGGAAACACATGTGGTTCACATACAATAAACCTCCCCACGGCGTAACTCTTCAGACATTCAGTGTATACATATAAGTGTACTGACTCGTGTGTTGTTCCTCTCTGCCTTCAGCTCTGCTATCTCCTCCTCTCTCTCCAGCAGCTGTTCTCGGCAGAGGTTCAGCTCTTTGGTCAGCACTGCAAACTCCTGCAGGGTCACAAGAGGGAGTTGTTATTGACTCAATGCTGCTGCTGCTGCTGCTGCTGCTGCTGCTGCTGCTGCTGCTGCTGAGTGAGGTCATGATCACAAACACACACCCACAACTAACAAATTATTTTATAGTGAAGCATTGTGTCTGATTCAACTTGAATTGGTGACTTCCTGCCTTCAGAGAGCAGGTATAAATGTGGCCTAGCTGTTTTTTTTTGTTGTTGTTTTTTTTTTTTTTACAGGTGGAGGGATTAGTAAGAAGCTAGCAGGGGAATAACATTTCCTGGTCTTTTGTCTTATGGCTGCATTGCATTGAAACAACTCTGTCAGCATTTGAATTTTTCTAAACATTTTAACCAACGAATGATGTCATGATCTGTGAAAATTTGGTTTCCAAACTCCATGGTAACTGGACTGGAAATATCTCAGCATGAAGTTACCTCTTCTACTTTGGCCAGTTAGAAACATATGCCACTAAACATAAAAACAAACAAAAAGACTGCAGACTGTCAGATTTCCTGCCAATATTTTCCCTTAGCCCACACAGTGCAATAAACTGCAGTGAACAATTTGACTCACACTCTCACATTCAATCTCACATTTCATTGCATTTAACACACATGCACAGACATGCAGCTACATTTTGGCTGAAAGGGGGTAACGTCTCACTAAACACCAACCAAACAGCACATACAGTATAATCTTTGCCATATCTACCACAGTGTTCACTGTTAATTGCTGCTGGGAGTCTTAAACAAGGTTTCAATATAAAATCTAACAACCAGGTTTATTGCACGTGGTGTACCTGAAATTGGTTTAATTGTGCAATAACCATGACTGGCTGTGCGTTTGCCCGTCATTAAAACAAATGCCTGGAGGTTAAACAAGCATGAGAGTAACTGGAATTAGGCCAATGTCTAATATTTCCAATTGACAGCAGTCCAGTTTAATTTTGTGTAATTTCATCCAATTATGTATAATGTGAGGTTGGCTACATGATAGTTATGATTAAAATCTGCTGCCTAAATAAATTGTATCTATGGCAACAAATCAACAAAGACACGATGAGTGAACGAGTGACATTATCAAATAGAAGTCTCTAACTTTCAGCCGTGATCATCTGCATTGCTGAGATGATGTCTTTCTTTCTGTAATCACAACACTCCGCTGAACACGTGATCACACACAGTACTATGTACATATACTGTACCATAATGGCTCGTCCATGCACTCGTTTCGACTCTGCTCATGTGTGATAGTGGCGCGACACACATAGGACAGAGAGCCCACGTGTGCGCCGAATCGTGTGTGTTTTTTAAAATTGCAAATGCAAACGAGCTATTAAAGGGCACTGATGCATGCATGGTGCTGCTGTTATCTGTGCTCTGTGTTAACAGTGATCCGTTTACCCATACGGCAGAAAACAGGCGCCTTGCCTCACACCCTCTTCCAGACGAAATGCATTTAAAAAGTATAGCATGTACAGCCTATAACAAGCCTCTGAGCTGATGTGCTCACAGGGCTGAAATTGGGGAGGACGGAGAAAGAAGTGAAAGGAAGAAGCTTATTTGAAAAGATGGAAGAGAAAGGATCAGGGAGGAAATTGCTGTGTACAGATGGCATGTTCTGGGCCTAAATGATATCATAATTCTGGGATTAATTCATATAAGAGATGGAGTGAGATAGACCACCGATACAACACTTTCTAGATTCCTTTCTCACCATCATTTTGGTGAAATACACGATGCAAACCATTCTGTTCCCCCTTATTCACCTCTTATACTTTTCATTTCCCTTCATCCTGCCATTATCCCCCTTAATCCATTTCAGTCTTCCCCTGTCATGATACACAACATCTAAAACAGACTCTTGAAGCCACCTTTTTAGTATGCAGCAATATGCAAATGGACTCAATTTGTTAGTCTCTGTGTGTGTGTTTCATATCACCAGGTTTTTTCTCTCTCTGTCTCTCTCTCTGTGCCATGCTGTCGCTCTCTCCATCCCTCTCTCCTATTTTTCTCTCTTGGCAGCGTCTACACACACACACAGACGAACTCACTGAACTCATCTACTGTAGAATGTATCACAGTACTCCATGTGTTCCTCTATCTGTGTGTGTGTTTCTGCAGATGTGTGCACCATATTGATCTCCTCTCATTGAGGTGATATGGCCCTTTAATGTCCTCTGTTAGAATGTGCAGCACTGCTATATCTGTTATTTCATTTTGATTTTTCAGGCATAGCGACAGAGAAGAATCTGTACTAACAGTGAGGGGGGCATCATCGCTGCCTGAGGCATCCAACAATGACTCCAGCCTGAAAATAGAGATGGGGCCCTTGTATGTTGAGTGGAATTACAAAATGATTAGCTCTCGAGCAGTGGGATGTGGGATAATGTAATAATTGGCTTCTGTGCTACAGGGGCAAATGCAACATTTTCATCTCATCTCAACATCATCTCCAGGTTTTAGGTAGCCAGTGTTTGTGACTCTCATGTATTACCATTACATTCCAATCACAAAGCCAAGCATCCAATATTCTCAGACATGTAAAACGATCTCTAAAAAACCCCAGTAGGTTGTTTCACAAAACTACCCCTGCTCTGAAAGTATTTGCAGCATCCTCAAAGACTCTTCGAACCATCTGGAGGAAAAAATATTCCAACAGCTGCACGATAAAAAAGATTTTTACCTTCTTTCTCAAGTTGTGACTGTATTTCCTAATCCAAACAATGATGGTTGACTGAAATTACACTTTTCTTTGCTCAATTAGTACAGCATGAATCAAAATCAAAAATACGATTATTGCTTATATTAGTACTTTACTTTCCAATGTTTTATAATGTTTTATATCATCCAAAAAACCACAATATTTTGCTTGTGTCTTATAAAACGAGCAAGGATATGCCATTTTCAGCTAGCTGAATAGCAATCACAGTTGCAACTTGAGAATGCGGTTGAGCATCTTTTTGACTCGAATGTAATAGTAATACAAAGGGGTACAAACTGGGACTTAGTTTCACTTTCCTAAAGTACAGTTTTGAGGTGTTGGTAGTTGAGTATTACCGCTTTGGGAGAAACGCCACTCGTTACTTTGCAGAGTAAAATCTTATGTTCAACACGTAATGAGCTCATTAAATACCACTGTTGCCGGAAAGTAAAATCTCGCATCTCATAACAATACATTACAGCCGTATTTTAGCTTCAGGTCGCCACATTTGTAGCATTATCTAAAGAGTTTTAATGAGATAAAAAGAAAATGATGATGACGGTGATAGGAGGTTTTCATCTGTGTTGCTGCACTTTAAACTCCCCAACAGCACAATAAAGGAGTCCGACTCAGAGCCACCTAGACCAGCTACAACATTAAAATCCTGCTTACAGGTTAGTGCATCAATAATTCAACACTGTGAAAGGAACCATTTTCACTATGAATCCTGTCGATACAGTACAAGAGTACATTCTACTGATAATACTATATAATATATATATAATGTATAATAATAATACAGATTTTGAATGGGCTTGTAATGGAGTATTTTATTCCATCTTGAAATCATTTTAGTAATTTTCCAACGCTGCTGCTCACAAGGATGAATTCTTGAGCAAGTTAATCTTGTCTACTGGTATTCTTGCATTGTATGTCTTTATTTAGATGTTATATTGAGAATAAGTTTGTTAATTGGCTCATTGATAATATTGAACCAGGCTGTCTACAAACATGGCTCATTCACTACCACTATGAGGTAACATTGATGCTGTCCAATGCTAAAACATGGCATATATGCAATAAATGTGAATGTAGACTATTTTCTGTTGTTTTTCTTACTTCATTAGACTTCATCATGACAGACATATACAGACACAGTTAAGACTGTGCACACATGCTAAACTATATTTAATTAAAGGAACAGTATATTAACCACACACCCAAGTGTCGGGCAACACTACACTGAATTAAAGTTAAAGCTGATATTTTTGCTCTGATGAAAGCATAAAATACCACGCAAGTTTTTTTGCAACGTTTTCTGAACAGACATTTAAAATATGGGTCCCCATAGCCAATATTCACTACATTTCTTACATCTCTTATATTTACTCAATCCTCAGTGATAATGCTCCAGTCATGCATGCAGTGCAGTGAATCCCCGTGGGCTACTGTAGGATGTGCATGTCTATCCACAGCATTGTGAGTAACGAACATATATGAGACATAAAGACATAAGTATTATAAAGCACTTCTGAATCCACAATACATTGCATTTGGAAAACACTAAAAAAGTCTAATAGACATTTTACTCCAAGCTTTCAGCTCACTGCTGCCTCTTTATTTTGGGGTGAAATTTTCCTTTAGTAAGGCATGTAGATTAAAAACTAAATGCACGTACAGTCGTGCTTAAAACACAAACTGAGAAACACCTGTTTCAGCTGTTTATTGCTTTGAGATCCGCAGGGAACCCTATTACAATTGTCTATACCATTAATGATATGACTGAACTTGTCATTTCAAGCCAATTATACATACCGTATAACTTTTTGATGTCACAAAACCTATCTTCAGTCTGACCTTGACAAGACAAAACACAAGTATGACCTGTCTCATTTGAAGTATAATAGCCTTTTACAGACAGGGATGTGGAGGCTGGAATATAAACAGTCGGGCTGAGACATGCGTGTAAGAATAAAGTGCTTCCTCCACAGCTACAGTACCAAAGCAACATTTAGAGCAGCATTTATTATGTGATTTAAAAACAAGTAGAGATTATTTCATGTGTGTCCACAGCTCCCACCTCTCCCCTGAGTGTTACCCCGACCCCCTCAGCCATCATACCTGTGGCAGGGCAATGGACAGCTGCCTCTGGAGTGACTCCTTCTCGTGGCCCAGCTCTCGCATGCGTAGATGTGCCGTCCCCAGACTGTCCTGTGTCTCCCTCAGGCTCTCCAGCAGCCTCTCCCTCTCCGTCAGCATGTTCACCATAAGCGACTCCAGGTTGCCTGTGCTGCCCCCCTCATCGGTGCCGCCACCACTCAGACGGGGATCCCGGCTGCCATAGCCCCCTATGCCTCCTATCCCTCCTCCCATTCCTCCTCCACCCCCTGCCGGGGAAGACGAGCCGCCTCCGCCGCCGCGCCCGTCCTCCGAGATGGTGGGCATCACCTCGCACATCATCTTGAGGCCTGGGTGTGAGAGGTGTTATCTGAGAGGTTTTCTAATACACTTGAGCACAGTGTCTGGTGAACGACGGACTCGTCATGAAACGGTCAACAGTTACTTTGTTGGTTAGGGGTCTTTCCTCTCAAGCTGATCAAGTGAGGCTGGCAGGCAAGAAGAAAGTGCGGTGGGAAGACGAACACGGCGGCCTCGTGAATTTGTGAGTGGGAGAAAAGTGGGGGGAAAAGATATAAGTTCCAGTGGTTGGAGGAAAAAGTGCAGGGTGGCAGGGGCTGAGGGCTTGGTGGTAGGGAGGTGGGGTAGGGTGCAGGGGTAAGAGGGAAAAATGAAGGTTTGGTGGATGACCTCTGACCCCTGGCCCAGGCTTCACAGAGATGAGAGAGGATCCTGGAAAGAGAAAAAGAAAGGGAGAGGACATTTTTAGAAACACTCTGCTGGAACACACATTCCCAGAACACATAATGTAGGCTATATCAGGCTAGTGTTGCCCAGCAGGTTGGGATCTCTCATATCATCACTCATGGTCCGTCCTGACACACACAGACAGACATTACAGGCAGCTTTCTCAGGCGTTTTTCTTCTCCTCTCCAAACCTCAAAGAAAGAATAACCCTTGCTATTGCAGCAGTGCTGTCTCTTGCACTGACTGGCATCGCGATAGTCCACGTCTGGAGTAATTCATCCATCAGTGCATGTCTCGGATTTATGTATCTGAGCGTTCATAGTCATAATGGGGAAAATGAATGCGCATGATGTACGGAAATGAGTCGGGAATGTCAGCTGCCTACAATATGCCGTCACGCATATACAGAACAATTAGCAGGCCTGTAGGTAGGAGAAAAGATGCGGCGCTGTTTCATACATTCATGTGGAAAAAAGGGTGTCATCATGAATTGTAATTACGGGCTGTATCCAGGAAGAAATAGGCTTCTTTCTACGGCTCTGGAACCCATCTGTAAAAATATTATGGGTGGATCAGGAGGCTTATTATCCTCTGGGTGTTAGACAGAAAATTAATTGCTGTCTTTAAAAAATTAGTGGCCTTTATGGCAACAAAAACAGGCTATTTTTTATGCATTTAGTGCTGTACAGGATAGCCTCACACCGCTATCACATCATGGTGGGAGGTGCCAATCATCCTGTAAATGATGTAGGCCTAATTAACAGATTAACTCAGAAGATATTACACAATTGGAATATTGTTTGTGATACGATGAATGTAAATGTCCGTAAACGGTGCGCCGCTGTGGCTTTATACCGACTGCAAGGCGTCTATTTCCTATCAACATCCCACTGCCCTCCTCCCCACACCACCCTGCCCCCCCCCCTCCTTAAAAACAGCTGGATGGTCTAACGCACGGCTAGATCAGTGCTCCGCACATCACCGTGGATTTCAGCCGCCACCAAACGATTTGTGTCTTACCCTCTCCATGACCGACAAAGAAAGGACAAAAACGCGCATCGTTGCCCGGTTCACTCCATCAGAGCATCTGGGAGACGGAGGCTGCAGCTTATCCCCGTTACAGCCCGGTTACCAGCCTGCCCCATCCCCTCCTTCTCTCTCTGCTGTGGGAGCGACGGCACGGCTCAGCAGCCGCTGCGTCAAACCACACGCAGGAAACACAGGCAACATCCGGATTAGATTTTCAGCTCACGATGTGCTAACAAAAATACAATATCACAATATTAAAATAAAATAAAATAACATCAGAGAGACTTCAGTGTAGACAACCCAAATATACACATTATGAACAAAAAATATATATACATATTGACAAAGTGAGCAGAGTGCAAAGGATGCAGGAGTATGTCCATGTAGGAGGTGGATGTGATATACAGGTACACATCCACATACATGCATACATGTACACAGTGCGATGAAGCATAGTGCAAAGGATGCTGGAATAAATAAGTAGGCCTATAAGTATTTTGTGCAGGAGTTAGGACTTGAGGTTGGTGGATTGGTATACAGTATGTACAACATGACAATATAACAGTATGAACAGCTCTGAAATAGAGAAAGGTGAATACATAAATAAATAAAACAGGCGAGTATGGAAGAGCTGGGCTGACTGAAGTGCCACAAGTCATGGATGTACCAATTAACATAGTGGAAATACCCAATCAAACTAATAGGCCTACCTTTTATATACTGAAACATTGCACTTCCCACCTGTACACCGAGTCAATATGCTCTAGCATTTTAATAGAATACATATAACATATTTTCTTAGCATTGACTTTCTTTCCGTTTTTTCTTTCCTTTTTTACTTGATTCTAATTATTATTAGAATTACAGGCAACAATTATTGTGATGATGATTATTATTGTTTTTATATTGCACCATAGACACCCTGTATTTGACTGCACATATTGCATGAGCATGTGACATGTAAAAGCCATGAATCTTGTTAAAATCTCTAAAAATATCAGATTGGATTTTTTAAAATCAGAATTTCTTGATGCACTCTCACGTTGAAGGTGAGTCCTCCCATGTTGATCTACAGCAGCAGCACTCAACCCAAATTAACAAGACAGGAGGGAAAGCATGCACATTTTTAGTTTGGTTTTAGTTTACTTTTCTCTAATCTGTTTTTTTTTAAATGGAGAAATACTAGAAAACGTTGACCTCTTTAGGCATCTTAAAACTATTAAAATTGAACTCACTCTTTGGTTGAACTGCTTGCAACTAAGCATATTAAACCTGTTTGTGTGCAGACATTGTTTTGCTTTAAAGCCAAAAAGTTTGGGAAAAACTGATTTGCAGGATGGGTAATAGGAAACAGCCAGCAACCTAGGACAAGTGTACGAACACATTTTGTTGAAAATGAGCATAATCAGTCTGTTAAAAATGAACAATTACCGATAAATTACTTCCTTAAATAAAATGATTAAGCTAATCAAGTTGAAACTTTATTCTGAAGACATACAATCCCTCTTCCGGCCCTCCTTCCTGATGTTCCTGTGTAACTTGACGACCTCCCATCGTTTATCTTGCCTCATTTCTCCTCCTCTGTAAAATGCTGGGTCTTAAAGAAAGAAGCTTTTACCGGCTATTATCACGTGAACTCCTCACATCCTTCCTTTCATCACTCATAACTGCTCTTTATTGCAGTTTTCTACCTTTAAACACACAATCAATGAACATCACAGAACCAGTTATGAGTGAGAAAGATTTCCTCAATTTATTTTTTCTGTGTGGTACATGAAACTTGCCAAAATAATTAAAGAATTACACCCTCTGGCGACTCAATAAGGTAAATGCATTTCACTACTAACATACGGTTTCAGGCCAAAAGTCTGGGCTCCATCATGGACTCGTTTTTTCGTGTGCGTGAAATTGAGGGCTATGGGGAACATTTAAAAGGTCGCAGTCAGCACTCAACAACTTAAAAATTGCAATATATATATATATATAATGGAGGGATGATTATTTTATTAAAAGAAATTTGATTAAACATGAGACACATTTCTTTATTATCATTAAATGTCCCGCTACTTAAAATCGGCATGTCAGTAAGAATGAGGCTTGGTCTGTCAGCCAATCAGATCTTAGTGGAGGCGGGTCTTAAGCCCCTAGGTAGTGAGGGAGGGTAGGTGTTGGAGGTGACGTAATGTCCTCTCGGAGGGGGTGATGTGCAGTATCTCACACCAGCGAAACTCAAAGTGCATCCAAATGAAATTTGGAAAATATATTTTAAAGAGATGGAGGACTGAAAGAGGGTCTGGGAGAATAAGCAGCTGATCACCTTCACAGGGCTGAAACGCTTTTGCTGGATCACTTTTAAGACTCAGAAATTGTATTTTTTTTTTTGCTGTAGGTTATAGTTTTATGAGGCAAAATGTCGTCTGCATTTGCAGTGATGATTACAGTACAGTTGAAACTCTTTTCGCACACAAGGCACACAATAATGCAATAACTCAAGACATAAAGTGCATAAAGTACTTGTCAGTGTCCTATCTGACACTATAGAGCTAGTTCATAACATTTGTAACATTTGTTTGAGTGTTAGTACTAATATTATTGCAAAGGCCAGCTTGCTTGAACAGAACCAAACAGTTCAAAATTCTAATGATGGCCAACAAAATCCCCTGCACTGATTTTATGCTACCACTTGTACTCTGTATTGTGTATGTGTATTTATTGTAGTATATTTTAGTTTTCATATTGAGATTTTACACACACACACACACACACACACACACACTTGCACTGTGTTTAAGCAAAATCCCTCTCTGAACAATAACAGATCAGACTGATCAGAGCAACCTGAGAGGTGAGTCACTTAAAAAGAAGTTCTCCAGTTTTTCTGAATTAGAGACTTGATAAACTGCCTCAAAAAACAAGATAAAATAACAGTACAATTATCTACAAAGCCCTGAAGACCAGTCAACCTGATATGACAAGATCATCTAAAATTTAAATAACATAAAAAGAGAGACCAGTGAGGAACGGACAACAACACAGTGATTTGGCAACGGCGCCCAAATGAGGTCTCATTCTGAAGGCTCAGTACAACAGCCAAAGGAGGAGGCTCCATTTACAGAATTACATTGCCACAATGGTCACAGCCAGTTAGTAAGGAAGAACTCTTATTCTTTACTTTACTGAGAGTATTAATATCCATATCATGGAATAATACTCTATTAAAAGTAAAAAAAATCATACTGTTACATTTTTACTTTAGTTGAATGAAGTGCAGCAAAATCTTCTAAATGACTCTTAGTGAAGATTTGTTCTTTTCACTGTTATTTTTTCATGCAAGGACTGTTACTGCAACTTGTTGTTTAACTGGATAAAATAATGTATGTTGCTGGCTACTTTAAATTCTAACAGTACATCAAGTTTGTCTTTCTGGAAAAGAACCAGTAACTGCAATATAATGAAAAATCTAGAGTAGAAAAAGTACAATAATTCATTGTGTTATCAAGTAAATGAACACAGTCTTCAGTAATGGAATATAACAGTAAGTACATTTACTCAACTATTCTGCTTTAGTTCAAATTTTAAGTGCTTGTACTTCCATTTTATGCAACTTTACACTTCTGCTCTATTACATCTCAAAAGATGACTTTTTAGAGATATGTGGTTGTCACAGGACCTGCGATGGACTGATCACCTGTCCAAGGTGTACCCCGCCTTTCGCCCAGTGTCAGCTGGGATAGGCTCCAGCCGCCCGCGACCCTGTACGCAGGATAAGCGGCTGACGATGGATGGATGGATGGTTCTCACAGGACAGCAACACTACAACAAGTACATTTAGCTAATAATAATTACATTACTTTTACTTAAGTAAGGTTTTGAATGAAGACTTTTACATGCAGTGGGGTACAGTGTGATATTAGTACTTAACTTCACTTAACTTAAGTAAAGGATCTGAATATGTCTTCCATCACTGACTGTCTCACAGCATGAAAGTTTTCAAGTAAAGTTTCAGTATTTCTAAGTAAAAGGTACCTTTAAAACACAGTATATACACACGATCTCACTGCATCATGTCCTCCTGCCATGATGTCCTAACAGACAGACTGACAGTGTGTTGACAGCTTCAGAGCTACCTCTGGTCTGAAACAAGACACAACACAACAACAGACCTGTTTAAGTTCCCGCAGGGAGCAGAACAGCTCATCTTGAAGGACATTGGCTGAGCTCTGAACAGGTTATAAAATAAAGACAGGCACAATGCTGCAAAATGAATAATAAGACCCCATATGTGTAACGGTTTACTTTTCTTTAGGTTATAAAGTATAGGTTGAAATATAATCTTCAATTTCAACTTGTTTTTGATTTTTTAAATTAAGGTATTATTGTGTGATATAAACAGTTACTGGCATTTAAAAAAACATTTCATTGTTGAACGCGTTAGGTGTTCATCAATTCTTACTTGAGTTTTTATCTCAGCTTACAAAAATGGTTTTAAAAGTAAATTTTCATCTTAGTTTATAAAACCACTGTTTGTAGTTAAAGCATCTCTCATTGGCTTTTGCATAACAGAAGACACACTAATAATGTCTCTAACGTATGCTGACAATGTCTTTTTTTCCCCTCTTGGACTATGCAACTTAATTTGCAACAGAATACATGTATAATGATTTATCTGTATTGCACCTGCATCTGTGCTAAAACAGAAGTGTATTTTGGTATCGATAATGGCAGACACGGGCTGGAAAATATCAAAACATCCATTGTGCAACCATAAAGTGCATGGTTACACTCAATAAGATGATGACTCTGATGGAGGAACAGCTGTATTTGCTTCAATATCCAAGAGATTGAAGATTTCAAAATAAATCTGCTCTGCTGTGTCTCTGAAGTCTAAAGATTGCATCATAATAAACACTGACTTCATTATGCAGGCAGCTTCTTTAAGACATCTTTATCTGGATGACTTGACAGCAGTGACTGACAGGAGGCAGCTGCATGGACACCAGGAGAGGAGGGGCCATGCAGGGTCATGAGAGGTCAGCGGGTTAGAGGAATGCAGATAGGAATGCCCTGAGCGGCGGCCAGAGGAGCATCTTCTCAGCGGGACAACAACAAGGATCAGCAGGTCCCTAGGGAGCCATGACAGTGCACAACAGGCCCAGTGTCTGCAGAGACATACAGTGAGCCAAAGGAGGAAGAGGGGGGGGAGGAGGAGGAGGAGGCCCCACATCTCAACAGGGTGATACACATGGATCCATTTCAAACTCAGGACACTCAACAACTTCTCTTCATTTATTATCACTTATAATACTCTACTATATTTTATTGCACACTGTTATAGTGGTTTGCATCAAATTATCCTTATGCTTACATAAATACAATATTATATATACAATGCACTTGATGCAATATATCATGTGATCCTCCATCAAACTAAACTACATATGGTGTTTAGTATACCGTACCTTACTGACTTGCTGCTGATAACACCATTATGTGACTTTGTTCAGAGACATTAGAGATATTAGTTTGAGGTGCAAGTTGATTTCTATCACTATTTTATTTCTTACTTCTACTGTTTATCTGTACTTCCTGTACTTATTTGTCTTTGTGGATCAATAACAGCTCATCTTATCTCACACAATTTACACTGCCAGGAAAAACTAAGCATGATTTGATTTGTATACTTTGAAAAGCATATATACCTAAGAAAAAAACAATCATTAAAAATAAAACCTCTAGCATTTGTAATTTGTACAAGGGTAGAGCAGGGCTCACAAACTCAGGGACCAGATCTGGCCTCAGAGACAAGTGAATAAGGTTTATTTTTACAACGGGCTCACAAATTTATTTTTTGTTTTTCCAACATTTGGATCTTTTAATTCTGTAGCAAGGCTGCAAAATTGGATCCAAAAAACTGGGCTCTTTATTTTGTATTTAACGTTTAGAGTAAGCTGCATTTAGTTGTGCAACTTGTCAACACCTGACATCAAAATGTCCGTCTCTAATCTAATGAGAAAACTTGACCTAGAGGCCGAGTTTCAAGAAAGATAAACATTGGAGTTTAATAATACTGCTTTCTGACTGATCTGTGGAGAAAAATGCCATTCACCAGGAATACAATCTCATGCTGCATTACTGTTGTATGCGAGTTAACAGGGAGGAGAGGAAAACACAAGTTGGAGTGTAGATAGTCCTGGCCAGTGGTCACCCACGTAATTAAAGTCTGAGCAGTCTGGTTCAGAGGGATTAAAATTAAGACTTTATTTGAAGAGGTTTGAGATTTTACACTGAAGCATTAATGAAAACTTCACTGAAACTGAAGATTTCTGAAAATACACAATGTTGTCTGTTGTTTTGAGATCTTTAATCTAATGTAGACCACAGAAATGAACACAGTACAATACGCCATGATTCACCAGCCAAGTCTGTCTGAATTTATATATACAGTTCACATAATTCATTTTGTAGAACCCATCTGGATATCTGTGTCAGTGCAATGACTGTGTGTGTGTGTGTGTGTGTGTGTGTGTGTGTGTGTGTGTGTGTGTGTGTGTGTGTGCATGTTAAGGCTGTCAGAGTGCACTGTGTTAAGTGTGTATAGGCAGATTCTGTGGAGGCTCTGCAGGCAGATTATTCTGGGCTGCGGCTTCGTGCTCAGCTGGAGCTTTTGCCTCTGTGAGAGAAAGAAATAAAGATTCACACAATAAAAACTGGTACAACAGAAATTCATACCAACAATACCACATACATCCTATCTCAGATTGTTTACCTTTTTGTGTCTCTGGCTGGAACTGTAGTTCTCCATTAGGACCTGCTGGAGGCTGCCCGTCTGCTGCCTGCTGTTCCTTTTGTCTCTGAGACATCTCTAATACTGC